>NC_137098.1:42140964-42385964 GCF_949357685.1 Gobio gobio
TTGAGATGAACGAGTTACGAGTAAGTGTTGATTATAGCATTATTTTTAGATATTTTCCTATCATATGAAAAGCGTCAGTGACGCGCATTGAGTACACAGCGCAAACAAAGACACAACAGTGCAGTAATCGAATGTAATCCAGTTTATTTCGGGGATAGCTGGCTAGCCTAGCCCGGAGACCCTCACGCTTACCCCCCTTCTGCTTAATCTCACGCCGCGTTTGGTGCCTCCGCTGTGGGCGAGATGCTGTACTGGGGGTCAGTGATGTTGAAGGCCGACTGGTCAGTGCAGCCCGAGCTTCGGCGTGCGTGAGGTTTATCTCTAAAGATGTGACTCTGCTGATGTTGAGCAGAAACTCACGTCTGTATGCACATTTTAGAACAGATAGACGCGACGAGGACGTACAAAAACACTGACTCACAAAACACCATTCTGTCGGGAGAGAGAGAAGCCGCAACATGTGCACGAATAATAAAGGTCTGTGTGAACTTGAATAATTAGCTACACATCAGAAATCACTGATCACAGATCAGAAGGAACTGAAAAAAGACTGCTGCTTTCATTTGTACATCCAAACACTGAGAAACTGCCAGCATTCACTCGTTCACAAGCCATGATCTCTCGAGGACAAACAAATATGGCGCTCGCAAGGGCGTGCCAAATTCTCTGGGCGGAGGAAAGGGAGGTAACCGTTCCTGTTATGACATCATAACAGGAAAATTCAAGATCAGCTCGTCTGGGCTGTCATTTTCTCAAAGGCAGAGAAAGACAGCCAGAACTCGGTTTACACCGATCAAAATTTCTAGCCACTTGGGGACAATATTCAGGCTAGGGGAACTCATATTAATGTTGAAAAACCTCATTTCATGCCATGGGACCTTTAAAGCTACACTGTGTGATATTTTCCCCCATCTAGCGGTTAAAAGGTACATGACCATCCAGTTAATATTAGTTTCTCTTCCTCTCAATTCCGATTTAATTTGAACTCCAACGGTGGCCGATTTAGTCCAAAATTAATATGGCTTCCAGTTCGACCTCGTCCACATTCGACACGGTGCCATAGAGTGTTAAAACGCGAAAGGCGAAGCTTGAATTCACGGGTATGTCCCTCTTTGGCTGATGTACTTTCAAGATGGAGGGGCAACATGGCGACTCGCATTCGAACCCATTACCCGTATGTATTTTCAATGGCATATTATTAACTTACGAGAATACTTTATTTCTTGAAAGAAGTAAATATACATTAATGAGCACATATATTTTTTAAAGAACTAAGTGTTTTTAAGCTAAGAATAAACTAAAAAAGTTACACAGTGTAGCTTTAAACAATGTTTCCTGTTTTGATGTGGGAAGACTATGGGTCAAGGTTTGGCCGATTAGCTTTGAGTTAAATTATTTCTGTATAGTGGTGAACAGGTTATGCAAAATTGAAACATACAAACAGATGGTTCTAAAAAACTGTTAAACTGCTATTTAAAGTAGAAGAGCTGAATGTGCCCATATGTTCAGTACAGTACGGCTGACCAATGGCTGCCTAGTGCGTGAGACCAAAGCATGTTTTTCTTCCTCAAGGTCCTCTGAACACTCACAGAAGGCCAATGGGAGGCCATGGCAAAAGAGCATGTGCACGTACACGCTCACAGACAGTCACACAAATAGTCAAGTGGTTTATGAAAAGGGAAGGTGAGTCCGCACGCAAGCAACAGAACACACACATCTGCTGAATGTGTCAGGGGGAGCAGGGATTCTGTTTAGAGGTGAGAGATCCTGCCAGGCATTGATTAAATCCTAGAGGAAATTGCAACTTCCTCTTGCAAAGGACAAGGTCCCAGATCAACACACACACACACACAAAACTAAGCATACATGATAGCTTTGTCCCCTTCAGCTTAAACCTTCAAATTGGTCCTGACTAGAGAATAGAGTAGTAGGAGAACAAGTCAAACCTAATAGAAAGAGATGACAATTTGATATAAAGTATATGGGAATATATATAGAAAATACAGCTGTTGTATCTGAATGCAACATTCAACATTCTGTGGTCAAAAATATTTGTTTCCCCATACCGCTTCCACATGCAACCAATTTCCTGTATAGCTGTGCTTGTCTCTCCATGATCTCTTTGGTTTAACTTAATAAAATACTTTCTAAAACTCAAATCAATATTCTATATTAATTGATTAGTTATTAGTTTGGGGCGGGGGGATAAATAAGCATGTAATAAGTGGGATAATGGCTTAAAAAGCTTTAATGTTTTACATTCATAAATGAGAAGAGAATCACCCAATTCGATGTTTTCCATCGCAGATCTGCAGATCCACATGCACCACCAACATGAGAAACATAAAACATCTAATGGAATATGTATTTTAAGCATATGTTTAACAATGTTGCTTATAGTCTTGCGCCTGCAGAAATAGGCTTTCAGTTTTTGGCATCAAGTTTTTTTTTTTTTTTTTGGTATGTGGTTCATATAAAGTTAAAGCGACAATGCTGCCAAAATGTTGCCACGTCAAGATTGCAAATAGCTCCAGAATGAAGTTCCAGAGTCTCTTTGTGCTTAGTTTTTCAAACATTGTTTAATTCATGCATTGATAAGATCACGGACGCTTAATTCAAGATCATTTGCTTAGAATTAACTTATTTATTCCATCCTTTCTTTTCTTTAAATCACATTTAGGAGTTCAGGTATAGTGTCATAGGAGTTTGTCAAAATATGTCATTAAAATCTGTTTCTCTTTTGCTCCATTTGCTTTTCATGCTATAGTTGAATTCATTATGAGGACATTCCACACACACATATCAGACTTTCAAGCAGTGTACACCACTTGGACATATGATCACCCTCTCTCTCTTTCTTCATATCCAGGGTTGACTGCCATCTGCACCTCCGTTTGACTCCTTTGAGAACAACAGCCTCTTCCAAACTGTGCCATCAATGTAGTAAAAGGTGAAAGGTCAAATATTGTACTTCAAAAAACAAATGTATTCATGCCATTTAGACTGCTCACAGTATAAATATAGTAACTCTTAAAGCCCAAGTACACTTCATCTTGTACGTTCCGCTCCATCTTGTGCACAGTTGAGTGCTTAAGCCTTTCAAAGTATACTCTTTTGACTGTGAGCTCGGATAGATGCTTTCGTGGACCAACCTTTTCAAACGCTCAAATCACTTGCACATGCACTGCTCAAGTCTGCTGGTCTGCACACGGACAGTGTGCGCTGCAGACATCAGCGGACTGTGCTGATGCTGAAAAGGACAAGTGAAGTATACTTTCGACTTTTAGTTTAATATTAAAGTAGCTGAATACATCAAAGTAATCAGGTTCATTTCTGCTATTTTCAGATCGGTATAAACTGAATTTTTTCTTCATTTTAGCAATTATTTATATATTTATATAAATAAATAAATATATAATTTATTTTTTATATTTTTTAATATATTTTTTTTATTATAAATATATAATATATATTTTTTTAAATATATTTAATATATTTAAGCAACCGAGTGCTGTGGACTTTTTAAATACTCCCATTACAGATACAGTTTTGTAGAGTTTTTTTTGCCAATGTTTTATAAACTTGTTGAAGTTGCTATGTTGAAGGAACACTTCAGGGAGCAATAAGCTAAGAGAGCGAGTGAGGGAGAGAGAGAGAGAATAGGATGTTTTTTGGATGGCCAGTGTTTGGATAGGAGCAGGGTTTTTTTCCTCTGAAGCTGTGGTTAAAGGTTTACAGTGCAGCGGCCCCCAGGGAGCATCTCACTTTCAAGCATGGATTTGTCTTGGTGGCACCTCTTATCTCAGGAAACTGTTTATCTCCAGCTTCCCTTTCTCTTTGCTTTGTTTATTCCCTCCACTTTTGCTTCCTGTTTAGTCCTTGTTGTTGACACTATTTCTGGTTTACCATCTTTGTCCTCCTCTTGCCATCTGCTCCATTCAAAATAACCAACAAACTCTGTTTAAACTCTTACTAAGCAACATTTATTTCCTCATCATGTCTGTCTTTCTCCTATTCACCACATGCAGTTTCCCTTCAGCCGTCTCAGTGTTCCCTGCATGCAGTCTACCACTCACCTACGTCCACCCACAATGCCATTACAGTAGCTTTCTTTCATACTCTGTCCTTCTCTTCCTTCCTTTCTCCTTTCTCTCCTCCTCTCTATGGCCTGTGACAGAAAGGATAATTAACGAGCATCATAAAGCGCTCTCTCTATTAGCCGTGCTGTGGTGAGTTTGCCAGCTCTGTCATTCTGAACAAAACCATGCGGCTCTTCTATTTGATCCGCACTTCAAAGAGGGATCCCCACTGTTCTCTGCTCAGTGCTCTAATTGTGTCCTCATTTTGATGGGGCAAAACCCCCCAACTGCTTCAAAACCAGCCAGTGCAGGGCACAGATAGCGCAGAGAAGGGACACACTCAAATAACTGCTTTGGGAGAAGTTTTACTTTTACGCCTCCATGTGATTGGTTTCGTGATTTTCTTAGTAATGTATAGGAGTTTGGGCTGAAAGATTGGTCTTAGATCAGTGAGAGAGCAATATTTACTCACAAAAAAGTGTTGATTAAAGCTAATGAAGCTAATCTGCCTCTGCGACCTCTATGAACAAAAAGGGCGTCAATAACCAAAGGACACAGCATTCTCAAATGCCACTTGTAGTCCGATTAACGTGTTACACATCATGGATGAAACCCAGTTAAAATCACATTATCTGTTAGTCTGAATTGACAGAGTCCAGACTGTTATGATTTCAGTCAGAATAAAGTGTTTACATGTTAAAAAGGTGTGTTATTGCTTTAGTTCAACTGAAAATGTACTCGAATCTGCATTATAACCAGAGTTAGCATCTGGTGTTAATCACTCTTGGTTGTGATGCCTGATTATGAGTATGTTTGAGTATGTGTATGCGTCTGGATGTTTGTGTGTGCCTCATCAGATAAAACAGCATTCTGAAGTGGGACACAGTTTCTCCTTTTTACACCAGGAGCCCACAAGATAAAACACCACATCAGCATCCTTTTAATTATAAAAAAAAAAGAAGCTTATCCAGTAAGATGCTTTACTCTTAGAGCACAGCAAACATTATTGGGCTTCAATGCGTCTTTAATAATTTGTCCTTTAAGTGATTTTAAGCAAGTTTGATATTTAAATTAGGTGAATTTAGAGATCTTAAAGATATAATTCACCCCAAAATAAACATTCTGTCATTATTTAATCACCCTCATGTCGTTCCAAACGGGTATGATTATTTCTGCAGAAAACATTTCTGCAAAAAATGTTGTCCATTTAATGAAAGTTAATCGGGTCCCATGTTGTTTTGGATCCCATCCCACTGACTTTCATTATATGGACAAAAACATTCTTCAAGATATCTTGAACAGAAGAAAGTCATAAAGGTTTGGAATGGCAACATGATGGTGTGTAAACGATGACCAAATTTGTTTTGTTTTGGTTCAACTATCTTAACATGTAGGAATTCTGCAGGAAATAATATAGTGCACTAGACAGGGTGGTTTGTGTTAACCATCACGTGAGAAGCCCATCTTCTGACAGTGTCTGCACTCATTGCACAATGGGGTCATGGTGCTAATCTAGCGGGCATACACACTACACACATGCCAGCCTGCTGTCTCTCACCACCCTCCCCCAACACACACAACTGTCCCAGGCCCCCCTCTTCTGACACACAGCATGCTGGGTCTTTACAAAGCCCCATTCTGCAGCCGTCCCAGGACTCTCCACTGTACTGCAGGACTGTTGCCCTCTGCCCTCTCACACACCCAGCACTCTTTTGTCCTACAAGAAAAAAGCAACAGTCACATGTCCACTGAACACCCCGCAGCTGCTGGCCTTGCCCGCCTCTTGCTGTCTGTCTATCTGCTGAAATGTTTACAGGTGATTTAAGGATTATAGAATATGAATTATGTTTATTATGTTTCTCAGACCATTTTGGAATGCAACAGCAGGACCATCATGAGAAGAACCACAGGACGTGTGATGAGATTGGTTCATTTATTAGATCAGATATTTATTGAAAAAGACAATAACCTTTTTAAAGAAAACAGCTACATGATGCTTTAATCGTTTCTTAGCAAAAAAAAGCAACTGATGAACTATTACAATGAATTAATGTCAGTACCTCCCTTCCCCCATATCATGTACACACACAACCTCCTCCTCACGCAGGCTTCAAAGGCGATGATGGGAAAAGCCATCTCTCCGCTGGCCGCTTCAAAGCACAGGAAGTGTGTCAAAGCGACTAGCCGGCTGGTTCCCAGCCTTTCTGTGTGTGTGTTAGTGTGTGAGCAAGAGAGAGAGAGAAAAAATATGTGTATGCAGGGTGTAATAACATGCTCATCTCTGTGCCTATATAAATGTGTGTGTCTGGGCAGTTCAAAGCCAGACAGAATCTTCTGCTTTTGAGAGAGAGGATGTAAAATCTGCTGTGGCGATGATGCCCCACTCTGGCATATGCAAATGTTTGTTTGTGGATGAGTTTTTTCCAAGACCATGGACATGCACAACTTGTCCTGGAAAAGGTTCTCCTTGTACAGTAGAGAGTGATCCAATGGAATGTCTTTCTTCAGGCCCCCCTCAAACCTCATTCAACTTTCATTAGAAAGTCTTTAATGAGTTCAGTGGACTTGTCTGGCACCTAGTATTAATGCTTTATTTATGTCACACTTTTGCTAATATGGTCAGTTGTCTTTTGTGAAGTGAAGTTCTTTAGATACAGAATGGCAGGATATGTTTTTCAAGAATGCTGCATCAGTTTTAAACAATGAAATCAAAGGAATGGGTTTAACAAAAGCATCATGAGCTGCACCACAAACACATACTGTGCATTTGTCATCTGTAGAACACTGCACAGAGAAAGAATCACCTTATATGCTGCTGATTTGTATGAGAGATGACTTCTGTTCCTTTCTTCCCTCTCTTGGTGTCACTGGTGTAACCTGCATGTTCCGGTGTCAAGCTGTGGCTTCTTAATGCACTGTGGAGAGAGAAAGTCACAGGATTAGGGATTGGAGGAACTAAAGTTGTAGTAGCCCAGTTCTTTTTCCTATAAAGTCTTCAAATAGCATACATCACCTGCATTATTTTTGGCATTATTAAAATGGTTAACAATGCTGAGATAGATAGATAGATAGATAGATAGATAGATAGATAGATAGATAGATAGATAGATAGATAGATAGATAGATAGATAGATAGATAGATAGATAGATAGATAGATAGATAGATAGATAGATAGATAGATAGATAGATAGATAGATAGATAGATAGATAGATAGATAGATAGATAGATAGATAGATAGATAGATAGATAGATAGATATTTTCTGAGTTGTGTGCATCTATAGCCTACATTAGGCTATAGATGTTTTAAGCTAATTGTGCACAATTTACAGTTCATCCAGTCAATCGTTTTTACTCCATTTTCTTTTCTTTTTTCACACTAATGTTATTCAGCTCTTGTCCAAACCAGCGATCGGTGTCCGCTCGGCTGGACGTGTTTAGCTGACGTCCTTCCTGCTCATGGCGCCCACGGGGGGCTTTGCGCTGCTCTTTTCATATTTGGAGACTCCAAAAGAATCCCGCTTCCCTTTCATGTGCCGCCTCGGTCCAATCAGACGGAAGGAGAGGCGGCCTGCGCGAGGCGTCAATCACGCTCTCGGAGTGGCTGAAGCGCCTCTCGTCTGCAGATCACTCGACTCGATCCTCCGCCGCTGCTGGATGTGTACGCAACCCGCGCGCTGTTCTTTACGGATGCTCACGAATATCGCATTCTTTCTGGATTGTTTTTCATTTCTGATGTTTCTCAATTGCTCTCCGATGCAGAGAAATGGGTAAACTTCATTCCAAACATGGTAAGACGGCATCTCTTTGGTGTTTTAGAGCAAGTCTTTGATTTGAAAGCACTTGTGATAGTTCTTTCGAGTTATACATTTATACGACGTCTTTTCCTTTTTAAAGCTGCTATTTGTAAAGCGAGGGAGAGTCCTGAAGGTGAGTAGCCTACACTTATTCATTATACAAATAATAACGCTTTTTATTGATTTGATTTGATTGATATCCAAAACAAAGCAGCACAGTTAAACATTTGGCGTAAACAAAAAGAAAAGCATTAGAAACTACATTTGAAAACTGTTTAACTGGTAAATACACAGTTATAGTTTTAAACATATGTATATATTGTATTTCCTTGCTGTTTTAGGCGATAGTTTTGTAGTTAACGCATGTTTGGCGAGGAAAGGACTGGATGACTGGATGGTTAAACAGAAGTATTACTGCTCGAGCTCTCGTGTAGAACAGCAGGACTGCCAGCAGAAAAATACCTGCGGACTGTCTCCACGGGTACGTGAACGGTTTTAATAACTTTATCACACGTGCATGTTAGGTGTGAAGATTTTGGAGTTTGAGAAAGTTGGACTAAGTGACCTTTGCGCTTCGCCTTTATTGCATCCAAAGACATCAACTGTTTGGGTGTTAAGTTATTATGGAGAAATGTTGCGCTCTTTGAAGTAGCTAAGGAATGAATGTAGGCTACGGAGCTGTTTGCAGTTTAGAGTTTGTATTTTAACTTTTCAAAACTTTGTTTTGTTGTGATAAAGGTACGACAACATTATTTATAACTGACGCAATACAACTATTTTTCTTTCTGTTGTTCTGCGTAAATTGAAGATGGGTATTGACATCAAGTCAGGCGGTGTTCTGCGATGTGACGTGCTGTAATTTATCTTAGACTAATTGGAATTTCAATTAGTATTCTGTAATAATACATAGCCTATGCAATGTTATGACCTCAAATTAATTAATAGAAACTAATGGAATATTTGTCATTTTTAAAATGATTTGCAGGACCATTTACATTAATTTTAGTGAAAAATGGGTGGTTTAAAAATGGTTAAAAACTTGAAAGGAATGTTTACCGGTTAATAGGCTATAGCCTATAGCCTACCACATACTTTTTCTTTGCGCATGCAAATTTTGAATGGCGATGACGAATAGAAGTTAAAAGTTAATGGACATATTACATGACAGTTCCCCGAATCGGTTGTAGGTGTTAAAAGTGTGTATAGCGATATTCGCGTTGCAGTGTGATCGTTGCCTGTTTCTGGAGGCCACACGCGCTTCTAGACCACCCAATTCACGCGCTTTGAAAACGATCGTGCCATTGTTTGTGACGTCATCAAGAACAATAGTTTACTCTCTGGAAACACTCTGTAGTTTGAGCCCAACTATAAAAGCCAGCGGCGTTATTACCAGCAGTGATTAAAGGAGAAACACTCTCTGAATACACGTTTCCCTTTAATGATGTCTGTTAAAACGCTCTCCACGGTTTCAGCTGCTGCCTTTGATGCCAGAGGAGGAGATTTTGTGTTGTTATTCCTTTGAATGATAGGAAGAGGAAAAGTCAAGTTTCCAGACAGGTTCCGGCTGTCATTTTGAGAGGAAATATCAATGAGTAAATAAATAAATACGTTTGGTAGCTATCTTAAAGGCGGCACATGTAGAAAATATTTGAAAATAGCCTACTATATTTGGATATTAACACCTTTTTTATTGCAAGCAAAAAGTTATGTTTGAATATTCAATTTGCCCAACAAGGAAAATGTTATAGCAGTCTTGTTTAGACAAAAGGCGCGTCAACTTTTTCACTGGCGGCTCACATGGGTAAATGGTTTATTTGAACGTGGTGGGAAGAACTGTGTGAGGGCTAGGAACAGATGCAAGTTCTCTCTGTAGGTAATAGATCACGGCGGGTTGAAAGCATTGCAGGCTGACAGGCTGGTGACAGCGCTGTATTGTGAAGTAGAGAGAGGGGTGGAGGGAGGGCCAGTCTGTCTCAGATTTGGCATCCTAGTAAACACATAAGAGCACTGTCGTTTAGGAGAGGAGAAATCCTCTGGAAATACCTCAGAGTAAGCCTCTCTTGGTCAAGGGCTGTTGCGGAGTCACAAAAGACTTTTCTGAGGGTTGGAGAGATAGCGATAGACGCTGAGAGTGACAGAAAGAGAGAGAGAGAGAGAGGAAATCCAGAAGGCTGCTATTAAACAGCCATCTAAAACAGCAGGAGAGGGCCGCCACAACTTCTTAAAACCCAATCCTCATATGTGGACATCCAAACACAACACAAACTTTCAGACTCAGGAATGTTGCTGGAGGACTGCTGCGTTTGATTTCTTTTCTGAATCACTAAGAAAGCAATGGCAATAATCCATGATATGGCATGCAAGATGCATAATACTGCACTGCAAACAAAGACTGCAACATAAGTGTGGATTAAAATTTTTGTAGATCTTGTGGTCTGAAGGGAAGAAAATTAATTGAAGGTGCGCTGAATGCATGGTTCTTGCTTGGCTCAAAGTTCACTCAGTTTGATGTTTATTACTGTGAGAAGGAGGTTTTATTGTAGCTGAAGAGATCATAACAGTTATCATAAATGAACAACAGTTACAAAGTCTGAAATGACTTCATTGGTTTACCTGTTGGTATTCAGACTTCACCACACTTTACTTTCTAAAGCCAAACATTCGTTCAGTTTTCTATTTAACATTTGCCTTCATTAATAGTCAGCAAATGAACCGCAGGGATTAGCCAACATAACCTGACAACATTTTTCTTCTGATGTACTAATGGTGAGTTTAAGAAACAATAGCAGTACTGAGGACTGTGTGTTTTCCCAGTTGGTGTGAAGTGATTTGGCCAGGCTGGGAAAGAATCCCTGCTGAAAGAATTCAAACATTTGAACAAGTTTTGAATAACACAAGCTTGATGGAGTGTTGTGGGAATGAAAGAATGAGAGAAGGCAAGAAGGTGTTTCAAATCATAAATATTTATTTGGAAATTCTCATTTTGTTTTGACATAACAAAGAATCTCCAGGACAGTTTAATATTTTATGGAGTGATGAAATTTTGGGCTGTTTAGCTGGAAAGAGGATTTGCATCCCTTTGTTGGTTCTCCCTCTTTAGATTGCAACAATTTGAGAATGGTTCAACCATTATTTCTATTATTCCAGTGAGAAATGCTGATAGGATCAGTGTGTGGAGTTTTTACTGAAAACATGTGTTTTTCCCCCCTACTTTATTTGTTTGTTTTCTTAATGTTTCTTGAGCTTTAATGTAGTAACCACCTTTTTCCTAATATTCTAAATCAGAGATATTTTAGCGTGACACTATACTATAGATATTATAAAATAAGCTTGCCAAAAGTAACTATTACAAGTTAAACAATCCACTTATATAAGATTTCTCTTTTTTACTGAGAAAAGCCATGGAGTGCTTGAAGAAGAATTACCTCACTCTCTGAGCATGAAGAAAGCATAAACCTTACTCATAAACGCAGGCTGATACTGGGACTAATAGAGGCTACCTGGAGAGTTAGTTATTTATAGCAGCTGTATGGACAGTTGTGTGTGTCTGTGTTGTTAATGTGGTTCAGATGGTATGGTCGGTGGGGAGTCTGAGTCAGGAATCTGTTTGATGAACGTGTTTGTGTTGTGCTGTGTTAACTAGCCTTCACACACAAGACTTTCTTATGTAGAACTGCTTATTACATTTTCCAGTCTGCTTTGCATTGGTCCTGTGTTATTTGTAAATTAAACTATGAGGTCTTGTTCAAAAAGAGGTGAGAGTCAGATTTGTGGCCTATAGCTGTTGGCAGGTTGAGCTCTGCTTCTCATGTGGGCAATGTAAATTTAAGTCTAGCTCCATCATTTCCCGTCCTCTTTATGCAGCTTTTCAGACCTACTGTTTCACTTTTTGTATTCTGGTCTAAAGTCAGTGCAGTGATGCTTGTGTTCCCTTAAAACTGATCTGTCATGTGGTGCAGCTTTTATAATTGCGTGGCTTACAGTCGTGTTTACTGGTCATTCTATGTGTGTTATTCCCATTACCATGCTGTAGTAAACCTCAGCTATCATTCAAATAGAGGCCAGACTGTCTAAAACAATGTCCACACTGCTTTCATGTAACACTGTGTTGCAGCTTTCAGCAAGTTAGCACCACAGCGCTAAAACCAGTCCGAATCACACTATCAAAGAAGAAACTCAACATCATAGCTCTAAAATCAGTCAGAATCAAAGTGCCAAGACCAGACGATGTTACTGCTTTGAAATGTGGCTTTTGAAAACCACTCTGAAACCAGTTGGCACAGCAGTTCTAAACTAGGGCAAACCAGACAACATCACAGCTTTAAACATAATCTCCGCCACAGTCAAAAGCGGCCAATAGGTCAACTATAAACCAGGCTTGATCATGACTTTGAAAGCATTCACTCTGTGTGTAGTATCGCTCAGGGACCAAACACTTTGAAGCCCAGATCAAACAGAGAACTGTAATTCTAAAAATAATTTTTAAAGGAATTTCAGAACTTTTGGGGGAATATGTTGGATTCCAAAGCTCGCTATTTAAACCCTTCCTTGACAACATGCACACTTTTTCTCTTCTTGCTGTCTTTACTTCAGAATTGTCTTTATTGTAGGACCTAAGAATGACAGTATATGCACTATATCCTTTGTCTCTTTTATTCCCTTCCAAAGTATTTCTTTCACTTAAAGCTTCAAGTGTGGTTGTCACACACTTACCCTTAGACTTCTTTCTCTTTCTGTTCTAGACGTCAGCTTTACCATGTCTCTCCAGGGCTGGTTAAGAAAGGATGACAGAAAGAGATTGAAAGACAGAGGGTGGGGGCGGAAGGAAAATGCTATGTTTTTTTTTCTTTCTATAAAAGAGAAAGAAAAGGGAAGAGGGTGCCTCTGGGGAGTGAGACAGCACCTGGCTCCAGTGTAGGGCTGTTGAGGGGCTCCAATGAGAAAGGAAAAGAGGATAAGAGACAAGAAGGGAGGAGGGGAACAGAGTTCTTCCAGGACCAAAAGAGTGAAGGGACCTGCTGGTGGCTGCTCTGTCATCTACTCTATCAAGTATTTGCCATTGTTTAATGTTAACATGCTACAGACTGAACTCACTCCATTTAAATCCTGCAACATATCTGTCAATTCAGAACTAAAGAAATAAAACATTTTACACATTTAATTTCCATGCTGTGTGTGTGTGTGTGTGTGTGTGTGTGTGTGTGTGTGTGTGTGTGTGTGTGTGTGTGTGTGTGTGTGTGTGTGTGTGTGTGTGTGTGTGTGTGTGTGTGTGTGTGCGCGTTTGTTTGTGTACCTGGTAAACCCTACATTATGAGGACCAAATGTTCTTCCCACAAGGATAGTAATACCAGTCATGTGGACCTTGTGGGGACATTGTTGTGGTCTTCATGAGGAAAACATCTTTTTTTTTTCAGTTGTTGAAAGTTTCCTGTGATGGGTAGGTTTACCCATTTTTTTTCAGGACTTTTGATGAATAGAAGGTTCCAAAGAACATCATTTATTTGAAATAGGATTTATGAAATTTTATTTTGTAACTTTGTAAATGTCTTTACTGTTACATTTGATATATTTGGTGAATAAAACTATTAATTTATAAAATAAAATAAAAAAGTCTTACTGGCCCCAACCTTCACAACGTCAAGGCCAATTGTAGTCTCATTAACATGCATCCTGGGCAAAGTGGAACTACAATCACATTATCTAGGTCTGTTAGAAACTTCATAAGAAACATACTGGCACGATTTTAGTAACTAAAGTACATGACTTTTTTAAAGGACATATTTTTGTTTTTACTGAAATCCAACTGTATTTAAATGCATTGACGGCCATTTACTCATCCATTGATGTTTATGAATGAGTCTGTATCCAGGAATAGTGGCCTGTGCACCGGATCTATGTTAGGATAACCTGTAAGGAGATGTGGAACTTGAAAGGCAGCTTTGAGGTGACTGGACTTTCCTCTCGAGTTACTCTTGGTTAGTAAACATGCAAAGCTGGCTTCTAACACAGAAAGCATTGCAGTCATCTCAGTTGTAGGCGATTTAAAAGGTTTGTCCAAGGTTTTGTATGTGTTTTTCCATTTTCCATTTAACTATGAGTAATTCATGTGTGTAAAAATAGTGTCCAGGTATGTGTGTCATGGGGGTGTGCTGGGGGGCTAGGATGGCGCCTGGCTAGGTGCATCAGAGAGAGAGAGAAAGTGTATGTGTGTGTTGTGCATTAAAGCACGTCTGTCCGGATGTGCTCTAGAGATCAAAGTGCATGGTGGGAATGTGTGGACTGAGTTGCCAGGATTAACAGCTGAGAATTGGGCTGTGTTTTCCAAATTTCCTTCAACACACATACATACACACACACACACACGCACACACATCCACAGGCACAAGCAGCAGGGCTCAGGACAGTGTTATTCCAACCTCCTCAACACCCCTATTTATTCAGCTGCTCTGACACATTTATGTTTCTTCCGTACTTCAAAGGGGAAGATTGAGATACTTGATTTGCTATCCGCAAATAAACATTTACTAGTATGTATATACTACTGACAAACATACATATTTAAAATCCTCATATTGTATTACAGTTTCAAAAGAATATTAATCTGTTTTCAACATTGCTGATAATAAGAACCCCAAATCAGCATATTTCTGAAGGTTCATGTGACACTGAAAACGTAATGATGCTGAGTTTTGCCATCACAGGAATAAATTCAATTTTAAAATGAATTTAAAAACATGAAAAAATTTCATTATTGTAATAATATTTCACAATATAAATGTTTTTATATTACTGTTATTATTCAAATTAATGCAGCCTTGGTGATCATAAGAGACTTATTTAAAAAACATTAAAATCCCAAATTTCTTTGATTCACATTTTGTTGTATATGTTAGCTCATCACTTTAAGATAAAGTAATAAGAAAAAGCAGGAACTTTTTTTTCCCGTTACCATGTTAAATTCATAATTGTATTGCTATCTATCTGTGTTTAGAGTACTTATGAAATAGTAATATTGAAGGATTTGATAAATCTCTGACTTGCGGTTTCCACAAATCTCCAGCTCTCTGTTACTCTGGTGTTTAAAGTCCTTCAGAGAGGAACAGGCTGGAGTTTCAAGCACAATGTTTGAAAAGTCTTTCTCTGTATTTTTGGGGCAGTTTAGTTATTCCTTTTCTCTGCCTTTAAAGAGAAAAGGAAGAGGGGAAATGGGGAGAGGGTAAAGGAGGGATCACCTAAGGGGAAGAGAGAGTAGAACAAATGGGGAACGCTGCTTCATTTTCAGTGCTTCAAAGTGCGCTCTCTCTCTCTCTCTCTGCAGCTTTCATGCTTTAAAGGTGTCTCTAGTAAAATAGAGCGCAGCCTCACCAGTACGAAATGTTTGCATCATTTTATCTCAATAAGTGTCCTATTGTTGCCTGCAAAGTGATAAGATTGATGCTTTTATCTCTTACTAACTATTCTGCCAACAACCTCTGTTGAATCTTTCAGTGATACTGACTGTGTACTTTCGTATGTGTTGTGAATGTTGTGTTAGTTGTATAGTCTGTGTTGGGACGTAAGAGTGTCCTTCTAGCTCCTGTATTTGTGCTGTCTATATTGTCTATTTTCTTCATTAAGAAAGAGGAACTGCCCATGTCCTGCCCCAGCTTTTTATTTTAATAGGAAATACTGCACTTGTTAAGCCATTTCATGGTCTTTGATGCTCAAAATACATGATCAAACAGACTTGATAAACACAATTATGCTTACATCTAGTTTAATAAATCTTCATTTGTTAAGCTCTCTCTAACTACATTATTAGATATGAAATCCACATCTCTATATAGACAGAGAGTGTGTATAGGAGTAAGAAAGGCTAGAGTGCATGTGTGTGTGTGTGTGTGTGTGTGTGTGTGTGTGTGTGTGTGTGTGTGTGTGTGTGTGTGTGTGTGTGTGTGTGTGTGTGTGTGTGTGTGTGTGTGTGTGTGTGTGTGTGTGTGTGTGTGTGTGTGTGTGTGTGTGTGTGTGTGTGTGCGTGTGTGTGTTTGTGTGTGTGTGTGTTTCTGTGGACAGTATGTGGTGACATCAGCGAAGGGCTCTTTGATGTGGATGAGGTAATGTGTGAGGAAATGTTTGCAATGTTAATCTCATCGGAGAAATTACTAAGGAGCCTCTACAGACACTGACACAAGCAGCTGCCCACACACAGACATTAATGATTTCTTTGTGTCCACCTTGCAAGGACAATATAAAAAGAGCACGAACTGTACAGATGCATATGTAAGGTTAAAGTCTAATCAGGGATACAAGTTTCGAGGATACAAGATAACATGATAAATGTTAAAGAGAAATATATTTTTACCATTTTAAAGTAGTTTTGAGAATCTCTTAAAAACCTGTGATTCAGTAAATTACAGAATGTGTTTGGATTCTGGATGCATGAATGGGCTTTTTGTGTCAGGGCGGTTATACGATTATCAGGACTTGGATTGAATCATTGAATTCATTGAATCAACTGCTGTTTTACACACAGACTGAGCACTACAATCCTTAACGGCCCATCTTCTGCAAATCTCTCTGCATTGTTCTCTACACCAGATCAGTCGTGGTGTTTAGTCCAAATCGAAGGTTTGATTTTGACATTTGTCTGAACATAAAAGCTTTTAGTCTACATTGGCTTCAGTTAATATATTCTGTATCTTATATGAGTTATAAGTAAGTAATTACCAGGAGGCAGTTTAACAGAGACTTAAATTGAACTTAATCTGTCCATAGTGCTAGCGTCAACATCTCTCATCAGCATCAGAGTACATATACATGATGTATGTAGAGAACTTAGGCAGGGTGCGTATTATACAGTGTTTTTCGAGGGTCAAAGCACTCTTAAAGTTGCAGTAAGAGATTTCTGAGAAACACTGTTGAAAGTGGATTGGACAGAGCAGTACAACAAACTTGTAGCCAATCAGCAGTAGGGGGCGTGACCACTCATGATGGTGGAGAAGAGAGAATGAGCTAGACGGAGATTTGAAGAAAGACTGCAGAGAGAGAGACATGACAAAAGAAAAAAAAGGTCAGAGGAATATCACTGGAAAAAGAAGGGTTATGATCAGGCAAGAGCTTAAGGATCCGCTTTAATATTATAAAAGCATTCCAGCACTGGAGTGACATTAGCAGGAAGGCCTGAAAACGGACTCTGAGGTTGCTTTGTTTCTGCTCGATACGTGAGTAACATTGGTTTTGCTATGCTCCACAGAACCAAGATATGCTGTTGTTGTGATAGTAACTGGACAGTTTTCAGTGTCATTGTTTTTCTGGAGCTGGGGTCTATTCCATGAAGCCGGTTTAGGTGGTTAGCCAGGTGTGTTTCAGTTTAGTTTGCGCCAACCCTGGGATTTGGGCACGATGAAAGTGGCTCGACTTTTAGAAGTGTTCATCTGGGGATGCTTAAGAGATCTCAAACAGAAATTGGACCAATCAGCTGTGAGCAAAGTGATAATAAATATATTTTAAATATTTTTTAATTGTTTGATCTATATTATAGCTAGGGACAATTCAGTAGTAGCTGGATATTGGTAGGAACATGTGCTTAGGGTCCCTACTTGCACATGATTCTCGGATTAATTGCAAAGTTTTACCATCATAGAGCGAAAGTTTATCTTTTGCACGTGTTTTAGGTCAGCACATCGTTTCCGCTCTCTAATCCAAATTAAACCCTGAGGCTCGTGACGACACATTGATGTCTTAAGACACGAAACGATCGGTTTGTGCGAGAAACCGAACAGTATTTATATAATTTTTTACCTCTAATACACCACTATGTCCAACAGCCTTGAGCGCACAATCACTTCCGATGAGTGAGGTCTGTACACGATGTGATCACGAAACTATGCCAGATCGTGTACAGACCTCACACACTGGAAGTAAGCTGAAGGGTTTAATTTGGATTTGTCTGTTTTTTTTACTCTCATATAATTTGTTACCATTCACATGCATTATACGACTGACAGACTAAAACGGTTGGAGTTAAAAATCTTCATTTGTGCAGAAGAAATAAAGTCACCTCACCTAAATCTTGGTTGCCCTGGGGGTAAGCAGATAAACAATCAAATTTTCATTTTTGGGTGAACTATCCCTTTAAAGTCACAGCAACCTAATATTCCTGCTACCGCCTGTGTCATTAATGTTAATCAAACAACAAAATACATAGAGAAAATCACTTTTGTAGCTGTAACAAAGATAATTTATATTTCATTTATACAGTTAAGACTATGCAGTGTTATTTTGCATTTGATTAATTAGTTATATTTGCATACTATTAAACTTACCTGACAAACATAAAGCACTTTTTTTATTTTATTTATAGCCTTTCTTTGTTCTATTGTATTTATCTATGCTTGAAAATCACCACAATCATTCTAGAATTAGTATTTCCAAATAGAGCTATTCAAGTAATCTGGTGAAATTATTTTCATATATATATATATTGCAGAAAAACATAATATCGCAATGTCAATATTGTACAGTCCTACTGCTGAGTTAATGGCCCAATTGACTTTCTAATGGGTGTGGTGGGATATCATGGCATTGGCAGTGAACAATACTCCTTCTCAGGTATATTGTTTGCAACCTAACAAACATAAGGCTGTCACAAATGCTTTGTAACCGAGCGTTTTCCTGGCATTCGCTTAACCTTAAATGGATGGTGAAATATGAAGAGTCAACAGTCTGTTTATAGAATGTAAATCTTTTTCTCTCTGAAGCTGACAAGCGCTCCTGGCGCACATGAACACATACTTTCTACGGCAAGCCCCGAAGGGACAAATAAGCTACAAATTACACGCATTCACAGGGTGAAGTCTCTCCATGATTTTAATCCTGATACAATTGTCTCCATTTGCACGGCGCTTCTTTCTTCACTTTGATTAGCTGCCAAAATGAGGCGTTGCAATACATGACACTGAATCCGAAAGGATTGTCAGAGGGAGTCGTTTCATTTGTTACCTCTTATCCAGTCTTAATTGGTGTGACACCCACAAAATTTCAAGAACAGCGGCGAGACATCGCCTTATTTGTTTGGTCAGTGTGGGATATCACCCAAAAACATAAAAAAAGATATTTTGAAGGATGTTTTTGTGCATGCAATGAAAGTGAATGGGGTTCAAAACATTTACTTTCATTGCATGTACAAAAAAACCTAAAAAATATATTCAAAACTCATTCAGGTTTCGAAGGGCATGAGTAAATGATGACCGAATATATATATATTTTGTGTGACCTTTCCCGTTAAGAGTGCAGTACTGATACTCCAGTCAGTAGTTCAGGTTGTCTGGGTTGTCTGTTCTGCTCATTATAAAGTACGAGGTGCTTATGTAGGTCACTGCACTCCAGACTCTTTCATCCTCACATTTAGGAAAGTATGTAGGGTACTGGGGGGAGTATGAGTAATTTTTGGATTGGCCCTGCAGCTAGCGAGGACCGGTTTTGCCGTGCCCTCGGTGCAGGGGGCCGCGCAAGCATATACATCCCCTCTCCAGAGATCCTGCGCATGTAACCGTATACGCTTAAGCAAGATAACAGACACGGAAGATTAATCAGGAATTCAGTTGCAAGTCTTTTTCCGTCAGCGCTCGTGACTATATGTTCGTGGTTGATTGTCTTGCTGGTGAAAAATGGCACCTGTAGGGACATGTGTCTTTGCAAAGGCTTAAATTGTCTTAAAAATTGAGTGCTTCAGGTTGGCTGCAGTTCACAGTACTGAAGACTTCCATCTTTTTTGCTTGTTTTAATATGATTAGGACTGGTCTGTGAGTGTGAAAACCGAAGGTGACAGAGAAGAAGTGAAAAGGCGACAGAGAGAGAGAGAGGCGACAGTCTTAATTAGGTTTTCCTGGGTTTGATGACGTTCCAAGGCTGTGGCCTAGTGAAGGCTTGGCGACTGATCTTGTCTGTGTGTTTTATGTGTGCGTGTGTGCATCTGGCCCGTGATCATGCAGAACTGTCATCAGCTGTGTAAATTGTCCATCAGCCCTTGTGGCATGGCAAGCAAACAGAAAATACAGACACAGAGTTGTGTGGGACTTTCCACAACACACACACTCACACACAGACACACACTCCCTTTCCCACATACATGCATTCACACACATACCGTAATGACAAAATGAACAAGGCCACATTCATATGTGTAATCTAATTAAGTCATATCCCATACTTAACCTGGGTGAGAAATCCCCTGGCTTTTTCTTTGCAGTTTTCCCTGTGTATTTTATTCATAGTGCTTACATATTAATGTGCCAGTCCAGACACTTGGGGTGACCCTTACACACATTTACAGACACTTGGCAATGTGTTTGAATGTGTTTCCAAGTTTAAGCTGGCAAGATCCAACATCTACTCTGTGCTTCTCAAGAAGACACGGTTATTTGTTAAAAACAGCTAGACCAGGAGTTTCCAAATCATTGGGGGCACTAGCCAAGTGGTTTTTGGCCAGTTGAACAGTTTAAACAGATAAAAGTATTTCAAACATACATTTAGAAAATTGTCGCAGGATATCTTTGGTTGCAAGACTATGACAATGGCCATCTTCGAACCTCTCTCACTGTATGACGGAGGACCACCGCTTAGGGGCCATGACCACAGAAATTGCCCCGATTGGTCATCTTTTGTCTAGGAGAGCCCAAAATGTGCACCGGGCTCTGTATCTCTTCCCCTCTTAGTTTTTATTCTTTCATATTGAAAGATTCATTTAGGCTATTTCCACTGATAACAGGGCCAACAAAAACAGCAATGGAGTGCTTGATGTATGTGTTTATGTGTTTTGGCAAATCAGTAATGTTGCACTGGGTTCTGTGGGCATCCATTTGTACTCAAACTTCTCTTCTTTCCTGTTTTGGCTTGCATTAAAACAAAAAGATCTAGCTGGTTTTCCACAGAGTGTGAAACATGGTGCCTGGGAAAGAGTTTCTGGTTGCTGGCACAGATTGAGTGAAGCCCTTGTTTATGTTTCACAGGCCTTTTCATGATGCTGCTGAGGCAAAAGTCCCACAGCAGAAATGTCATTGTTTCATCTGTTATAAACATTTATAAATACAAGATGGTACAAAATATGGACATAAATGTATTCACACCAGGAGTTAGTCACAGAACACAAGTTCTCTCAGATGTTTTTCATTCTTCATTTAAAATGTCACTCACAATTATGGGTGGGCGATATACCGTTAGACACGGTTAACCTGTACAAATTTGTCAACCAGTAGAGAATTTGGACTCTCATCTATATGGCA
Organism: Gobio gobio; assembly: GCF_949357685.1. Taxonomy (NCBI): domain Eukaryota; kingdom Metazoa; phylum Chordata; class Actinopteri; order Cypriniformes; family Gobionidae; genus Gobio; species Gobio gobio. The sequence continues at coordinate 42,162,103 of NC_137098.1, forward strand.
GTTACGCTCACCTGACATTGGTGTGCTGCCCGGTCACTGAAGCTTATAATTTGAATGATTTTTAAGCATTTTAATCATTAAAAAACAAGTGAATTTAAACTGTCAAAGCACAATAAGCAGCGAAAGAGGACTTATTTCGCTATAGCCTATGAGCAAAATGTCGGTTTCTGAGCGCTGTCTGAGAGACACACGCACATGAAGTCGCTGCTTAGAGTGTGTGAGGATACTGAACAGTTCTTTTTGCTGCCTAATTGGGCTTGAATGGTTAAATAGGCTACACATACTTATGTGTCAAATCCTCATAAACACAGTTGTCTTAAGTGAACATAAACAGTTAACCCCTAGAAGTCTGAGCTGTTTTGGGGCCCTTTAGAAGTTTTGACATGCTCTGACATTTGTGCTTTTTTCAGTTGCTTATAAACATAATAATGGCAAAAGTGGGTAACACTTTATTTTGATAGTCCACTTTAGACATTCTACTAACTATAAGTAACTTTGCAACTACATGTCAACTAACTGTCATTAGAGTATTTGTAGACTGTCGGATTAATATTTAGTAAAACTTTATTTTGTTGGTCCACCAACAGACATTCTATTGACTATAAGTAACTTGGCAACTACAATTCAACTTATTCTACTAACCCGAACCCTAACACCTAACCATAACCTACCAGTCTACTGACAGTCAACTAATACTCTAATGACAGTTAGTTAACATGTAGTTGCAAAGTTACTTATAGTTAGTAGAATGTCTAAAGTGGACTATCAAAATAAAGTGTTACCCAAAAGGTTAATTACACTGTATTCAGCACAAACTGGGCTAAAAAAATTGAAATTGCATTCATTGCATTCAGTCTTAAAATTTCAGCAGCCTAATAAACCTGCTGCCGTCTGTCATTAGTTAATCAAACAACAAAAGAGAGAAAATCTCTCACTGCTCTCTCACTGCTGAATCACTTTTGTAACTTTTGTAAGAATAAATGTGTTTGCTTTACACAGTGAAGACTATGCAGCATTAAAGCAAAATAAAATATCATGAAATATCTATCATGATTTTATTTCGTTATTGTGAAATATATAAGATTTTGGTCAAATTGCCCACTCTTGCTCACAAGACTTCATCTGTGAAATTACAAGATAATTCTTTTAAACAAAACCTCTTTCCTTCTCTCTCACTCTTCGCACGCAAACTCTGTCCCCTTTTTTCTTATTGAGTTTTCAATTGCGCTATAAATGGCACTTAGTCTCCATACATTAGTGAGTGACCTGAAGCACATGGTCAACCTAACACACGCTGAGTGTGTACAGATCCCTCTTCAGCCTCTCATTACACCGCTGAAAAGAGATCAGCCTCTATTGATTACACTTTCCACAGCCAATTAGCCTCTGATGTTATCTGGTAAGTGTACAAAAGCATGTAATAAAAAAAAAAGACTGTTTCAGTGGTCAAGGTCACTGCAGTACAGTGTGTCCAGTCTACAGTTTGTAGTGGATCTAAAAAGTAGCATGGCACCACCATGGTAATTCCATGGTGTCTATGGTATTACCGGTGTGTATGTGTATATATAAATATTCTATTTTTAAATGTTATATATTATTTGTATTTGTATTGATTTTTCATTCCTATATGTCCCTAGTACTCACACTCTCAGGTCTTACCAATTTCTATGTAAAATTCATATTTGTGCATCTCTAAAACTCATTCATTTGCTCATTGTTAAGTTTCTGTATGTGTTTCTAAAAAATTTTTGTAATGCATTGTGAAACATTGGGTTTGTGAAATCCAATATTTAAATATTGTTCATTTATACAAACATTTGAACATTTGTTTATGTTTGTTTGATGTACAAGACGATTTCACCTATAGTAGACTGTGGTGTTGGGGGAGATGAGAAAACAGAAGCAGAGAAGCAAGAAAAGAGGTTTTAATATATGGTGGAGACTGGGACTCTATAGAGCTTTTTTAAGAGTGACTGAGAGGGGCGGACAGACGCCACAGTGATTGTGCTAAACGCCACTTAGAGGTGAAGTTCAGGGATTAGTGAGTTTCTCACAGCCCTCAATGTCCCGCGCAACAACACGTATCCACTCTCTCAAACACAGCACACTCATTTGAACGGGCCAAGTAGTGCTTTAGCCCAACTTGACCTTGAATGATAGAGAGAAAGAAAAACATTAAAGAGAAATAGTTGGAGAAATTCCGCTGACTGGTTCTCATTTCGACCAACTGAGAAGTCATATTTATAATACATCCCATCCATCATCCAGACAACTCATAATTAGCGCATTCCCCTTGCATGCTGTTGGCAAACCTCTCGGGCATTATGGTGAACGTGTGTGTTTGTGTGTGTGCGGCTTGGTGTCTCTAGCGGCCAGTGTATGGCTGGAGGCACTACAGCAAGACATTTAGTGTGCCTGTCTAGTGTGGATGAAGACAAAGCATCCCCTCATCGGCAGAAACAGCATGTACACACATGCAGCTGCAGAGCTTCAGTGGATGCTTTAGGGTCAGTCTTTGGGCAAGAGAAATGAATTGTTAGTATCCCGACAGCTGGAGTGTTAAAATGAGACAAAGGTAGCAGGTGTGTTGAGACAATAGTCTTCTTCTAGACTGATTGCTGGTTCAAAAGATGACAGAAATGTTGTAGACTGCTGCTTGAGTGTGTGTGTTGTATGGGTAGGATCGTTCAATATGTTAGATGAGACACTTCCAGTATCCAGGGTAACCACACCTGCTCACATTGTCTGTTATGGGATGTTTAGACTCAGCATATGCAAAATAAAATACAATAGGGTTATTGCAACCAGCTCACCTTTACAGGTACTCGCCTTGCACCATCTGTGGGTCAGTGGCATCGCTCTCCCCTCTGCCTCCCTCAAGACCTTCCTCCAATTTGGCTGAGTTTAGGGCTTCAATCTGTGGGCTATCAAATGGGCACTCCTTCCTCAATTTTTTGGTGATTTAATCCCATGACATGTCGTTCTAGCAGTTCTAGGCATGTTCTAGGTGCTCGTGTGGGGGATGCAAGTTCAAATCCAGCCTGCATCATATCCTGTCATCAATTTCTTGTCTTTATAATACAAATTGCACAAAAACACCAAAATACATTGAATATGTTCATGTGTTGTTTCAAATACTATCATTGCATTAGTTTGGCATTCATTTTTGAATCCGAGAAGTGTCATATTATCATTTTACAGTCTTTTTTTTTTTTTGAAGAGGCTTAATGTTCTCTTCTTTTCTGTCTTTGCAGGACCCACTGGATGAAGGTTATGCTGAGGGCATCAGCGATGAACATTATCGTTTAGAAGGTAACCTATCTCACTATATCCTCTTAACAACTGATGTTCTCTTGCATATAAAGAGCAGTTTCATTATTTCTCCTCCTTTAATTTGACCAAAAGGTTTGATTGAAATCACAGTGTTGGCACAGAATGATTATTTTCTTGTGATATTTATTGAATCCTTTGACCTCAAAGTGAAGTTCATGATCAAAAGGCTACAACAAGGTCAGATTCCTGTGCAACATTTACTGCTTATGTGTGCTTGTGGTTCGCTCATATTTGTGTGGGTCAATGGTCAGTCGAAGAGATGTGATTGGCTAAGGTATTTGTGGTGTTATTGTTGCCTCATAGTCAAGAGTTAAATTGTACCAGATCTTACCTCTGAAATTGGATCTGGCACCTTTTTTATTGGATCTGTAAAATGTAAAAACAAAAAGTGATGCAGAATGCAGATGTGTCTGTCACATCTTATTATGGCACAAATACAGACATAAGTGAGATATTAGTTGAATTTGTGTATCAGTGTGTTTAAATTTGTGGAAAAGAAAGTCTTCCTTGATAACAAAAAAAAATTGAGTGTAGACAGCTTCTTTGATTTTAATGGGAGCAATGTAGTTTTATAGTTTACTCCTAAACTTGTCATTAATCCTTGGTCAGGACATCATCATTTGCAAATTAGAAACGGAAGGTATTCCATCTTCATTTTGTTGTAATGAAAACATCTGATTGGGATCAGGGTTCTTATCTAGAGTCTTGGCAAACGCTGGGAATTTTGACCTATAGCAACTTAAAATGAACACTTCTTGTTAAAGTTTCACTGCACTTTATCCTGTACCAAACATGTATGCTGAGGAAACACACTCAGCTTCAGCTATTAACCAGTCACCTCATAGTTTATTCTGAACTCCAGGTGAACCTTTAGATTCAAAGCCACGTTTGGGCCGCCGCCAAGCTGTCCTCTGTGTTGTATAGCGCTGTTTTTAAGCTCCGTCACTAGAGCTCTGCAGCGATTTTGGCTGTCTCATCACTCTGTGGGGCAGGACTTTGACCATTGCTGTTAGAGTTAGCACTTCCTTTGTGTGTATGGTGTGTGTGTATAGTTTCTTTGTGACCATTGTTAGTCCTCTAGATAAACAGCTCCTGTATATTGTGAGCTGGCTTGCAAGCAGGCTTTGGCCCTGGAGCTCAGCGTTACCTTTGAGTTTCTGGCCCTGATCAAAAGCCCTGATCTGACGCTGTTTCCCTCCAAAAAACCTGTAAAAGCTCCCCGGGTACGACTGCTCTCATCCTCTGGTGCTTTTCTTTTCTTTTTTCATCCTCCCTTGCCTCTCGCTGCAGAGGGACAAGACAGGTCCTCTTTGATCTGAGCGGATCAGCAGAGGAGAAGTGAGAGAGAGAGAAGACAGAGAGAGATACTGTTGTGTCTGTCTATCCTTTTGGCTCGTACAACAAACACTGTTTCAGATTTGACTTTGCTTAATTAATTAGAGATTCTGTTTTACAGACGGACTGATCCTGGGCCAAAAGGTTTGAGAATGGAACTTCAAAGCACAGGGATTTGGGGCAGGGGGGAGGATTTAGCCTGCAGGACCCATTCTGGTGCTGAGCTGTGTCCTCACTGAGCTGTGTTAGATCTGCTCTCGTTTAAAACATCTCCATATTATTACCCACAATACACAAAGAGACAAACTGCCTCTGAAATTTGGGTATTGAGTTCAGGATTAATCCTGACAAGCATTCTCTAGTTCAGAATGGGCCACTGTTAGACTGTCTTTCTCACCTTAAATTTGCTTGTGTTTTCAGGCATAGACACAAATAGGATATCGAGGAGGTTTCTGAAGTCTGGCCTTAGGTTGTGATGGCAAAAGTTAGTCCTATTTAAGCATTTATACTTACAGCTTTATCCAGGCATATAGCTAATATCCAATAGTCTGCTATTAAAGGGATAGTTAACCAAACATGAAGATTCTGACGTCTTCTGGTTAAACCTGTATGATGTTTTTTCCCTTTGTGGAACACAAAAGAAGGCAGTAAAAATGCACTATAAACCTAACCTCATATGACTATATTCCAAATTTGACAATAGCTACAGACCAAAATTCAAGTGGTTATTGACTGAAAATATGCCTTCAGCCAAGGAACCCAAATTTCAGTTCTGACAATGAGCATACAGTTTGGATTGGCAGTATGGTTCTGTTCTGGGCAAGAAGCAGCGATAACGTCCCTTTGGGTAAACAGAACAGGACTAACATAAATGAGAAACCAATCATTAATGATCAATAATTTAATGTACAACATGATTCAAGAAAAATGTGTCTGATTCGAAGAGGAATATCAGAAGGCCTAGTCCTGACTGGACAAGAGGAGCTGGAGATGGTGGAGGGTAACTAGCTCCTGTGAAACGTGATAAAGCTGCTGATAGGCCTACTGAATAAACTTTATACATAGGGATGCTGTGATAGGCATCGTATTCCTATAGGTAGACGTAGATCATCTTGAGAGTCAGCTGATGCAAGCTTGACTGACGTGACATGCCAGAACTCATGCTACGCTTGATTTTACTTAAACTTGGCATGTTGATTTAAACTGCTTACATTTCGATCTGCTTTCTTGGTTCTTGATCATCTTAACTAAACATCTTAGAGCGTTTTTCCTCACCATTGTTGCTGTTGACTCACTTAGTGGGGGATTGGAAGGCACTCTTTAATCTGCTTTCAGGCAATCCATCGTGAAAATGCTGCCTTTGCACAAAAATGGTGCTCTGATTTGAGATTTGGACTTGAGCTACATGTGTGCCACATGTCCATCAATGCCTTTCCAGACTCTAACAAAGTGTGTAGAGGAAAGTGTACTTCTTCTGAGTTTAACATTGAGGATGTGATAGCAAATTTTGTATGAAGTGTGATTTATTTTATGTCCCATACTATAAGACTGTGTGAGTGTCTTCAGTGTATGTGACTGGATGTCAGTAGATGACATGGTTGGATTCAAAAATAGCTGGGTGATTACATTCTCATTTAACTCATTATCTTCTCTGTCTATTTGAATTCATACATGCACAAGAACTTTTTCAAGGGTGCATTTCAGTATTTTCCTGATTGAATAAAAAGTAAACATTAAGAAATGAATAGCACTTTTGAACAATGTTTAAAATTATGTACAATCACATGGGATGAAGATATCAGTGATCTGTGAAAACCCATTTCACTTGACCGGCCAAATATTACTGGCTTTATCTTAACCCGATTATTGGAATCTTTAATTTTTGGAATATATTAATCATATAGCTGACTGTGAATGGCACATTTCTACAATGGTATCTGTAACTGAACACATTTGTGCTTTTATGTAATGCAACATACAGAAGATATCAGTACAGGTCCAAGAGGACTGCATTATTGACTAAATAAAAAAAAAACATATGAAATATTTTACTTGAAAGCACTTGAAGATGTCCTCAATATTATGTGAATGTGTGTCCCTCTACAGTGGCTCTGCCCCCTGAGAAGACTGACAGCTGCAGTGTGGAAGAGAGAATGCAGGACACTGAAGGCTCTGCCACCGTCGGCCCACACAAACAATTACAGTTTGAGGTCAGTATACACCACACATACAAGCTGGGTAGGGCATACACTACACTCAAAAAAACAATTTGTTGAATTTACTTAAAAAAGCAGCGTCAAGTGATTTCACACAACTATATTGAGTCATTTTTACAAATAACAATTAAGTTATATGAACAAAAGAAAGTCAAGTAAAGCTGCCAAAATGTCTTTAAGTAAATACAAACCATTTGAATTTGTCACTGTTACATACTATGTATATGTGCAGTTTACTTAATAATGTTATGTTTAATTTATAAAAGTTTATCATGTTAGGTGAAGACATTTATTGATTTAATTTACCTTATTAAAATAACTACTTGCTCTAGAAGTGTAAGTGGAAAACTATTAAATATAACAAGAAACATATTTTTAGAAACAAAATTCAAAAATAACTTAATTGAGAACAGGAAGTCCATCCAATAAATGAGTGAATGAGTGCCCACAGCCTAAACACAGGCACCACTCTTCTGCATAATGGTAACCACAAAATTACAGAAACTCCTCTAAATGTCCAACATAACTGCACATAACGCTAACATAAACTAACAACATCTTTGCCTTTACTGAAAAAGATTAAATAACACTTTAATCCCTCAATTTACTCTCCTAATGCAGTCCCTTGCAAAGCATGCTGGGAACTACAGATCCACTGCCCAGTTTGTTCATTTCACTCAGCAATGTTAAGTTGACCGAACAAACATTTATTAAGTAAAGCTGACAATACTCATTTTTAGTAGAAACAACTCAGTAAATCTAAGTAATTAAGTTACATGAGTTTTTTAAGTAATGTGAACAAGGATGATTTGAGTGCAACTCTGCAACAACAGTGAAAGTTTATTTTTTTGAGTGTACCTTTTAGAAATGTGTGGTCAGTACAGTTTTTTTTGAAGAAGAATTAATCAAAAGTGGCAGTAAAGTGTCTAGACATTTATTTTGTTACAAAATATTTCTGTTTCAAATAAATGCTGTTCTTTTGAACTTTCTATTCAATAAAAAAACCTAAAATGTGTTTCTTGAACACCAAATCAGCATATTAGAATGATTTCTGAAGATCACATGACACTGAAGACTGGATTAATGACGTTGAAAATTCAGCTTGGCCATCACAGGAATAAATTACACACGTATTAAAGAGTTATTTTAATTAAATAATATTTCAAAATATTACTAATTATATTGTATTTCTGATAAAAAAATTATGCATTGATGAGTATAAGAGACTTCTTTCAAAAACTGGTAACACTTTACAATAATGTTTCATTCGTTAACATTAGTTCATTAACTTACAAGAACTAATAATGAGCAATACTGTCTCACAGTATTTATTAGTCTTTGTTAATGTTAGTTAACGAAAATACAGCCATTGTTTGTTCATGTTAGTTCACAGTGCATCAACTAATGTTAACAAATACAACTTTTGATGTAATAATGTATTAGTGAATGTTGAAATTAACAAAGATTAATAAATGCTGTAGAAGTGCAGTTCATTATTAGTTCATGTTAACTAATGTAGTTAACTAATGTTAACTAATGAAACTTTATTGTAAAGTGTTACCAAAAATTAAGTGTTACCCACCTTGAAGTTATGAATGGTATTTTGAATGTGCGCGTTACTAACACTCTTGTTTTTTAATCAGGAGTTGGAGTGTGCTGTATCAGTTGAAGAAGATAACAGGCAGGAGTGGACTTTCACACTCTACGACTTCGATAACAATGGCAAGGTGACGAGAGAGGTAAGACATCGGAAACCTCTGTGCAGTAAGGACAGTGACTGATGTCTTTTGTCATGGGAAAGCCCAGAAACACAACACTAACAGGACACAATAAATGGATGTTGCTCACTGTCTTTTTTTCTTCCATCGTGTCACTGTCTCTGCATCTCTCACTTTTCACTTTCTTTTACTCTCACTTTCTCACTGTTTCCATCAGCCTCATAATTGCTCTGCATTTACATTTCATTTTCACATCTACAAATACCCTCATATTTATAGTATGTTTCATGCTTGTATGCTCTCCACTGCCGTCAGCATTTGTCTTCCCTCCCTGAGGCTATTGAGATTCTGATTAACACGTTATTATGGACATGCCTGTGTATAAATTATGAATAATGCATGTATCTTATATATCACGTACAGGCTTGCACAGCACAAAGACTAATCGACTGTCTCATGTCAGTGAAGACCTCTTAATTTAATGGGTTTTTCCCTCTTTATCTCTCTACGTCCAGGACATCACCAGTCTACTGCACACTATATATGAGGTGGTGGACGCATCAGTGAATCACTCCCCCAGCAGCAGTAAGACCCTCAGAGTGAAACTCTCCGTCGCCCCAGACTCCAGCCAGAGATGGAGGAACTGCACCCAGACCAACACAGGTACAACGGGAGCCTGTGTTTTTCCAGATTAAGAGATTTTTTTCTAAGCGATATCAGGGAGACCCAAAAATGAAATTGTCAACATTTACGCACCCTAATGTTTTTCCAAACCTGTATGACATGAGCACAAAAGAAGATGTTTAGCAGAATGTTACGCTGCCAGTAGGAGTCTTCTGAAGCCGTGCAAGAGGTTTATGTAAGGGACAGGGACTGTATGTGCAGTGTGTAATTTGCCATGATACTTTTATGTTTTCTTTTTCTTTTTGGAGCTTGACAGTCTCATTTTCTTTGGACCAGTGCAGCCTAGACATGTTGTTAAATACCAAATTCTGTATTCCATTTAAAAAGAAAAACCATGAAAAAAACGACATGAGGGTGATGACAATTTTAGGGTGAACAATCTTGTTATGCTGTCTCCTACCTACACTATTGCCCTCCTCCTTTTCCCTGTCTTCCGTGTCATTGTATCTCTTGTAAGATGAGTTCATAGTCAAAGGCAGACGACGAGAGAGAGAAACAACACAAACCTGCAGCCCGGAGCTTTTGGATTCCTTTTGGAAAGCGTTATCTTATCCTTCTACAGACAGTCTTTTGCTGTTTGAAAAATAAATATATCCACATTTAGCCATTTTCTTACTGCGTTACTTGGTAAAAAAAAAAACAATGTGATTGAGAAGAGAAAGTACTCCGAAGAAACAGAAGCGTTTCTGTTTGTTTAGTGCTGTCATTTGGGCTATTTATACCCATCATGTATTTGAAAGAGAAGAGTCTTTGAACAGCAGCTGTCTTCATGCAAATTCACAAGTGTGGGTTTTTTAGATTTATATGAGGCCTGAGGTTCAAAATAGAATAAATGAAGCATTGTTGTTTTTTCTTCTTTTATGAATCTTCAAAGTAAATGGAAAACTGGGAACAAAGGTTTCTTTCTTATTTTGGTTGGTCTTTAAAGCTGCTGCAGTATATGTGCGCGTGTGTGATGCTGTGCAACTCAACGGCGTTCACTTTGATAAAGACCCCCCCTCCTAACTCTCTCTCTCTCTCTCATTTAGACACTCCTCATCCCAAGCACAAGGGAGAAAAGTGCATTGAGGACTCCAAGACTTCAGAGAAAAAGTCAAGAGCTTTTCTTAGGTAATTATAAAATGAACTTATTACACTACACATTAGTGTTTGTAATTGTTACATAAAACTACAATATATACACTTCAGAAGAACATGTCACAGTTGAAACTTGGCAAATGGACCATTGGTTCAAGCCCGCTTTTTGTACACAATCTCAGAGCAATGCACTTGCAGTCATTTCAACACGATGTTGTTGTATTAGGCGTTACCATGCTGAACACCACAACCAGCAGGGTTGCCAACGGCACTGTGTGGATGAGAACTTGGAGAGAAGAAACCATTACCTTGACCTGGCCGGCATTGAAAACTACACATCCCGATTTGGAACAGGTAAGAGTTTAATCACAAAGAGTAAATAGAACCAATAGATCTTCCTCATTTAGGCCCTACTTACACCTGGAGTATGGATCTATCTTGTGTGATCCAGCATTTGTGGTTCAGTATATTTAAAAAATACATATTCTTACAGATAATATAACATTAAGGAAATAAAAGCCCGCTTAAAGGAACATGCCACTGTTTTTGAAAATAAAAATAAAAGATGTAACTACAGAAGAGTCAAGTTTTAAATAGGGGAAAATATCGAAACTCTTTGGTCTTTTTTTGAGCGAGATGCTAACGGTCTAATCAGATTCAATGATCTATGCTAAGCTATGCTAAAAGTGCTAACGCCAGACCCGGAGATCGGCTGAATGGATTCGAAAACGGTAAAACTCCACTGTTTCACTCTAGAGGAGTTAGAAAATGAGCCTATTTTCAAAAAAGTGACATGTTCCTTTAAGTGTCATTAAAGAGGACACTTTCATGACTGTTTTAATTTTAAAAAATATATACTTTTTGAAATCAAATTAAAAGGTTCACTTTAAAGTACATTTTTAAATAAGTGTTTTAATGATCTTTTGTCAGTGCACTTGTGATGGCATCTACCAAAACATAGGATACTACAAGGTGCTAGATATGTCATGTCAAGTGTCAACACCTGTTATTATTTTGTGTGTGTGTGGTGATGAATACCTAACATATTTATAATAATAATAATAACAATTAATATAATTATTTTGTGTTTTTTTAGCTGCTCCTACCACAGAACCCGCAAAACCCAACCCCACAACACGTTCATCCAATCAGACACGGTCACGATCTCAAGAACCAGAGAATGGCCACATTTACCCTGCTCACCATCGACGCTCACAGACCAGCTCTACAGATCCTCCTGCCGTCCTCAGCCGGCACACACACGCACTCCGTTCACCCAAAGCGCATCGCATACCGCCCACTCAGGCCTCTGCTGGTCGGGTGATGAGGAGGGGAGCGCCGCCTCCCCCAGCGGTTCCCAACCAGACCCCTCCTCACCAAAGCTCAGGCCCATACCGACGGCACAAACAGAGGCCTAAAGAAGGGCTGCACTATCAGGCTCTGGGGCCAACCGTGACGTCCGGCCCGGTAGTGGAGAAAGAGCACGTTAGGGATTTGCCCAGTCTGGTGCTGTATGAAGGAGGACTAGCTCAGGTGGTCCAGCGGCACGAGCATCATCATCATCATGAACATCATCATCACTATCATCACTTTTATCAGTCCTGAAGAGTGAAACCACATATAAATCAGAAGAAACACAAGGAACATGTAACAAATTAATGATCATAAATCTTCTTGCATGGTCACATTGAGGCTGAGAAGGACACAAGGCATCATGTTCCTGCAAAAGTGGCAGACAGTGTGTGCGCATTTGTATATATAAGTGTGTGTGTGTGTGTGTGTGTGTGTGTGAGGTCATGTGGGTTGGTTTGAATGTGCGCTGATGTAGTCCTGTCTTCGGCAACAGGAGCTTTGGACAGGTTTACGTACTACGTAAGGGCTCTATATCTCCCTTTTCTTTCTTTTTCTCTCTCTCTCTCTCTCTCTCTCTCTCTCTCTCTCTCTCTCTCTCTCACACACACTCTGTCTGCCACCCTTATTTTCTCTCTCTCCCTCCATATCTCGCTTTCTTAATGCTTATCTGATTGTGCTATTTGGTTGAAAAGGTGGTCAGCCCTGTTAAATGAAGAATTGTTAGTTGTCCAACCACTTTTGAAGGAATAAAATTCCTTGGTTTTGTAATTTATATTGTATGTGTGGGGGGTGGGGGGATCTGCTCTTTGTGTGCCTAAGGTGTCTTTTTTTTTTTTTTTACACTTATCCTGTTTTTTTGTTCCACTGAAGACCACTTGAAAAGCACTTCTTGTGCCATTGCATTCAAGACACTTTATCTATGAAGAGCTTCTCTCCGAAATCTGAATCAACACCTTGAAAAATGCAATACAGGACACACTATAGACAGAGCCTGTAAAGACGCTCAAACCGTCAGAGAGGACTTGTTGAAGGACAGTTCGAGAACTACACTCTACCAATCTACATGAAGAAAACAGAGCATCATAATCAGCTGCTACCTCTAGTATTATTATGATTATCGGTATTATTGATATAATTTTTTATTATTCAGATTTTATTTTTTATTTGTCTGTATGTTCTAATATGCCACCAATCTGCAGTTATGTTGAAATGTATTGGATTTTAATCCATTGTAAGCTTTATTACTGAAACTTACTGAAACATTTATATTATTTTTTTTAATTATTCTTTTTGTGTGTTTTCCTGTCCCCATAACTTTAAGCTAATTGCATTGTAAGACCACTAGGTATCAGAGTTTATTGTGTTATTATGTGTATCATACAATATGAGATCTTAAAATAATCTTCTGATGATTGTAGAATAATGTTCTGAAGGTTGTTAAAAATAATTTATTTGAAAAACATATTCCTGTCATGTTTATGGCTAGTCAAATCAAAAGATTGGAAAACATTGAATAGAGTTTATATTGTATGACCCAATATTATACATGATATTGTATCTTCTGCTTGTTTAGTTGTGGTTTCAACTTTTCCTTATTATCAGTTCAGTAATAAGATCATTTTAGTTGTCAAATTTTGACCTTGTAAAGTGTAAAAGAATTTGTGCTGCCAAGGAAAAATAGTATTTTTTATTTCTCAGGTTAATTTGTTCACGTTCGAGTCATTCATTTGACAAGACGATATAATCTGTTTTGAAGGGAACAGTAAACCACTGGAATGGGCTATTTTGGTAGAGTGTTTAATTTCTTTCAGAATCCCAATAATATGTCCTCAGACTGAATTAGGATCTTGTAGACAGTATGGTAGTGCCTTTAGCTCAGAAGCGCTTACTTTTTGGCAGAAGTGAGATGGGTAGTGAGAAAACAAGTCTGGTTGATTTGGAGTTCATCTGTTCCCTGCAGCAGTTTTAAACAACATTTAAATAGTACATTATGAATCTATTTTAGGTTCGATGTATCCCAAGTCACCTAGAGGGTGTGTGTGAGTGAGTGTGTGTGGCAGCTGTCTCATTCCTCAGGGGCAGGATGACAGTATCGCCGCCTAGAAGTCTCCAGTCCTCCCATAACTCACCAATACCCCACTGACAAGAGTTAATGATCGTGTGTGCATCTGAAACCGGCCCTACGGAAGATTATGAAACAGAGAAGCCTTCGTTCAAACTCAAGCAGGTGTGTGTGTGTGTGTTTGTGTGTGTGTGTGTGTGTGTGTGTGTGTGTGTGTGTGTGTGTGTGTGTGTGGAAACTCACAGCAGGTGTTTTAATAATCCAAGTGTGTGCGATATAATTGATTTAATCTCTCTTTTTTTTTTTTTATACACAGAAACACACATTAAATGCTAAATGTGGTACCGGTTTGGCACTTGCAGCTTTTGGCCTCAACATGGACAGCAGTCAAACAAAATTAAGAATTTTGTCAGTGATAAGATGTGTTCATTATGCTTGGTTAGAACCTGTTCAACTTCCTAATATGTTTTGGGTAAGATCAGTTGACTCTTCTGCTCAGTAGGATGGTGGAAATGTGAGAGCATCACACTACACGAGACTGGAAAAAACACCTGCAGCTTCATGGTGGTCTCATTACAGCTAGTAACCTTTACTCAGTCTCACTTTTGCACAATGTGTGCTGTGCAGCTTATTTCTCTCTCTCATTTTCTCATTCTCTCTTTACAGTGAGATAGTATGAGCTGTTGCCATTTGAAACGATTCTGACCATTACTTAAACATGTATTGCTGCTAAAAACAACCCATGGCTTTATGAGAAAATGAAAAGTTTAAACTCGCCACATGTGCAAAACATCTAAATGCACAGTAGGTTAATTTATAATAGTATTTCATGATATGTCCTGCAGTGTTCTTGTTCATCTTTTAACACTGATCGATGTCTGATCAGTTGTGGCCTGATGGTTGTAAATACGACATAAGTGGGCCACTGTGGTTATACCAGTATTTTAGACTGATTGTGCGCTATTTATTTGGATGATATGCTATTTGCTATTTTCTAGAGTTCCATTTGTATCTATAACATTTCTTAATTTCTGTTGTGCTTTAGTTTGGTGTGATTGAGTGTGTAGGACGACACACACTCTCTCAGACTCAAAGAAAGTGTTTCATAGAGATGCTTGTATATAAATAACACAATGTGGTAGCATTTCAGGCCACACCTGAACACTAGTACAGATAATTTGTGACTTTCCTAATAATTTTTCATGCTCTTTTTGTTTAGTTTATATAGATGGATGGAAATAATTGCTTTATTTATTTAATAGCAGACCTGTGCCAATAGAAAATCTTTCATTAAAAGCTGAACTGTTGCTTACTGACTGGGTGGCCCTGATTTCTTTGGCCGTTGTTTTTGAGAATGTTTCTGATGATTTCTTTGCATGCATGTACACTAGGGGGGAGCGGGGCACAACCCAGGGTTAGTAACACACATGGTTTAAAACTTTCCACACATGCCAGGATGACGAAACTTAGTATATTTACTAGTGGCCATATCAACATTGACAACATATTTTAGTTTGTCTTGGATATTTTTTTATTATATCAGTTAACATTTTAAGCTGTCATTTGGTCATGTTAAAATGTACCCCACACATGTTACAGTGTACCCCACCTATTGGGCATGTTGTCACATTTCACTTCCATTCTTTCAGGGTAAATCAAGAAATAAGTATACACTGTATTAATAAAACAAAACCTCATAATTGTACTAGACATGTGGGAAATTAGTGTGGGAAAAAATAAATACTCTGAACCCCAAGTGGATTTACACAAACTAAGAAAGTCAAAAAAGTTGCCCCGCTCTCCCCTACATCATATGCTGCATGCAGAGATCTCTTTCTACTTTTAAGTGCAAATACTTTTGCATGCTCTCTGATACCTATGTTGTTTGCATGTCTTGCTTCACATATTTCCCACAGCCTTACACATGGCCAAAGAAAGTACTGAAGTCCTAAGTTTTAAAAGGAACAAAGGAACACGCCGACTTTTTGGGACTTTAGCTTAATCACCGTATCCCCCAGAGTTAGATAAGTCCATACATACCTTTCTCATCTCCGTGTGTGCCATAACTCTGTCTGACGCACCCACCGCTAGCCTAGCTTAGCACAAAGACTGGAGGTAAACGGCTCCAGCTAACCTACTGCTCAATAAGTGACAAAATAACGCCAACATTTTCCTATTTACATGTTGTGATGTGTATAGTTACATCGTATACTAAGACCAACGGAAAATGAAAAGTTGATTTTCTATAATCATGGAACTTTGCTGCCGTACCATGGGTGCAACAGGTGCAATGATATTACGCAGCGCCTGAAAATAGGCTAACTTCTGTCAACCTAACCAACAGAGAGCGTGCTGGGGACTATTTTCAGGCGCTGCGTAATATCATTGAGCCGCTGCATCCATGGTACGGCTCAAAGTTCCATGATTATTACGCAGGAATGAGAGTATAGTTCCTAGCCATATCGGTCTAGAAAATCACTAATTTTCATTTTCCGTCGGTCTTAGTATACGATGTAACTATACACATCACAACATGTAAATAGGAAAATTTTGGCGTTATTTTGTCACTTATTGAGCAGTAGGCTAGCTGGAGCCGTTTACCTCCAGTCTTTGTGCTAAGCAAGGCTAGCGGTGGGTGCGTCAGACAGAGTTATGGCACGCACAGAGATGAGAATGGTATGGACTTATCTAACTCTGGGGGATACGGTAAATAAGCTAAAGTCCCCAAAAGTTGGCGTGTTCCTTTAAGTTACAACTAGTAACACATCTCCATCTCCACAAAGCCATTTATACTTTTTTGAGGATTATTTGTTGAATAGAAAGCAAAAACAAAAGAACGACAAAAATCTTTTGTGACATATGTGACTTTTAAGCAACAGTGCATTCAAGGTTTAATTTTTTTTATCAGCAAACCCATGACCCTTTAGCATTGCAAGTGCCATGCGCTAACATTTGAGCTAGGCCTAGTAGAACGCTACTAGAACCTAATTTCCTCTCTCCAAGGACTTTTTTTCTCCTTGGCTCAACAAATATGTTCACAAGTACATGAAAGTGACACCAGGCTCATATTGGGTGCTGGATTTGTGTGGTGAGGGCTGTAGGTGGGAAAGAGCCGTATCTCTGTGTCACAAAAACAAACAGACAGCGAGCGAGCGAGCAAGCGGATGATGCTATTGACTCGAGCGTGAGTGAGGAGGCTGCTTCCATATGTGTGGAGTGTGCTTTGTCTCCTGTAGATAGACACAGTGCTTTGAAGTGCGGATTGGCCCAGTGGGGTGCTAGCTTCTGTTGAGAGGAGATGCTAAACACAGAGGATGTCAGGGACACGCGACTACGTGCTACACTATTACCCATACAGGAGCAAAGAGGCGAAAACGCAAATCCACTGATAATGTACATCTGTTCCAGAGTATTTAGAGGCTTTGAACGTTTTTTCTGCAGGATAAGTGAAGCCCTTTTTCTTACAGTATCTCACAACTTCAAAGCAGATTCTCTGGATAATGCAAATGATTGGAATATAGCGCTTTCTGCAGGCTCGAAAGCATGAAAAGAAAAGAGAGAGGAGAAAAAAAGTGAATTAAAGCTAATTGGTGTGGTAAGCTTTTATGTTTGAGAAGAAGGGCGAATATAAAGCACTTTATTAACTGCCCAGTTCATTGAATTAGGCGAGAAGCTGAAAGAGTGCTAAAGTTCAAATTCCCTCTGTCTGTCTTTGAGGTATGTTTGTACTCAAGGTCTTGGTGCCCTGTTGACATTTGCTCCATATTGACTTCTGTTAAAGGGTTAGTTCACTCAAAAATGAAAATTAGCCCATTATTTATTCACCCTCAAGTCATCCTAGGTGTATATGACATTCTTCTTTCAGACGAAAAAAATCTGAGTTATATTTAAAAAGTCATGGCTAGCTTCCGGCTGATCGCCTTCCGTATTCAACCTCAGGAAAAAAGTGTAGTGCCTCTCGCATTTCAAGATGCTTACGCTATGTCTGACGACATTGCACACCAGTTACACTCGTCAGACATAGCGTAAGCATTTTGAACTGCGAGAGGCAGTTTTTCCGTAAATTGAATACGGAAGGTGATTCGCCGGACGCTAGATAATTTACTTTATAAAGTTTTAAATGTGGTTATTTTCTTACACAAACGCATCGATTTGCTTCAGAAGGCCTTTTATTAACCCCCCGGAGCCGTCTGGAGCAGTTATATGATGGATAGATGCACTTTTATGGACTTCAAAAACGATGCAACAATTCTCTGCCTTTATAATGGTTGGATTAGCCTGGACTTTTTAAATATAACTCAGATTTTTTTCATCTGAAAGAAGAATGTCATATACACCTAGGATGACTTGACGGTGAGTAAATCATGGGCTAATTTTCATTTTTGGGTAAACTAACCCTTTAAGGATATGATGAGCTAACTGTCATTGAGATTAAAAGCGCCCCATTGTTATTGATTTTATTATGTTATTGTTATAACCATTGTTTATGGGATCCCTTTTAAATAATGGCTGTTCTTCGTGCCTCGCTGTGATCATTGTTGTGAAAAACTTAATTAAACAAAAAATAGAAATGTTGCCTTGAGAAAAGTTTAAATAACTTAAAGTACTAAAATTACTCAAACTAAAAATGAAATAAAACAAATTAAAGCTAAATAGATATATGAAAAAAATGACAAACGCATGTAACAAAATTACTAAAATGAAATCTGAATATGTAAATAATATACTATATAACAGTATATAAATAACACTAAAACAGGTTCTGGCTAAATCGGGAAACACCTGCTGTGGAAATACCTTAAGGATCCAATTTGCTGTATACAAAAAAACAACAACATTCATACATGTTCCATGCTGATTCCTAAAATGCATCAGAGAAATTCATTCAGATAATAATCTTCAACTATAATGTTTTTGGACTAATTGCTCCATCATAAGTTATAACTATCTACACATCGGCCCAGGGTGTCGTTGTGTGATTAAAATATGAGGGTGTGTGGAAACATCACTCTTAAGAATAAAGGTTCTTTATTTGTATCAATGGTTCCATGAAGAACTTTAAACATCGAACAACTTAAACATGAAAACTTTCCATTGAAGGTTCTTTACAGTGGAAAAAGGTTTCTTTAGATTTTTAAAAAGTTCTTCACAAAAAGATTCTTTTAAGAACTGATCACTGGAAGGTTCTCTGGCTAACCAAAAATGGTTCTTATGTGGCATCGATGCAAAAGAAAAAGAAAAACCCTCTCAGAACCTTTATTTTTATGAGTGATGGAGACATTTTTGAAAGTCAGGAACCCAAGTGCCAATGAACTGTAATAAATGATTCAGAAGGAGAGAGAGAAAAGAAAGAGAAAATGCCAGAGGGCTATTGTTTTTTAACCAAGCCCTCTGTAATTATAGCATTTTAGATGGTAAATTAACACTGATAAAGAGAAACAAAATGTGACGTGTTTGAAAGTGCATCATCAAGAGATTAGTTACTATGAGGCCACGGCTCACGTCTCTCCAATTAGCAGTAAATCCTACTGTCACAGCATAACCAAGCCTTTATGGACATTAAAGCTATTAATTCTTCATTTGGCTTGAACCAATGAGCTACAGATAGTAGACATGAGTAATTGCTCCAATAAATCTGGACTAATATACACATCTTAACTCTCAGCTCAGTTTATTAGATTCAAATGAACCCTCTGTCTCTGATAATGTTTCACCTGCTCTTTTGTTTCTTCTGTTCCTCTCAAGCTACTTACTTTCTCAAATCCTGGGGGAACTTTTTTTGAGTCACCTTGAGTCCTATAGTCTTGAATGAGTGTTTCCTCCTGTGATCCATCTAGAGCCACATGCTTCACTTGTGACTTCAGTGTTCAGGCTGTCACCTGCTCTTCTGGAGTCTCTGTGTTAAGATTAGGCTGAACTCTTTGAGGTCTCAGAAAGAAAGCATTGACTTACACCTCTTCAGTCTTTTTTTAATGATCCATCAACCACATGGATCCTCCTGAACTGGTGGTCCCCTATGTGTATATTCTTTCATGACATTATGTGCAACATTATGTGAGTGTTTGACATCCCAGACAACTGAACAATTCAATAAAAGGTTACACTTTAATTTGATGGTCCACTTTAGACATTCTACTAACTATAAGTAATATGATTAAGTAATAAGACTATAAGACTGTTAGTTTTGAGTACGGGTTAATAGAATAAGTTGACATAGTCAGTAGAATGTCTGTTGGGGGAGCATCGACATAAAAGTTAGGAGATGTTAAAGCTGCACTATGTAACTTTTCCGTCCACTAGAGGTCGCCTGTTCAAAACAAAGGCGTAGTTTGATGACGCCACGTTTGAGCGCAGAATCTTGGTAAATGTGGTCTTCACCTCACAGCTTGTGGGAAAGAATCGGGATAGGACTCGGGCAGAAATCATGTTCATGGATGCGATTATTAACGTTTCTGTAGTCTGAAGCACCGAGTGTTGTGGGAGCTGAGCAAGGCCGCTGGAGCAATTGTTGATAAGAAGAGCGGAAAACACGCCTCGTGAGCAGCGGGACTGTTATTATGGCATAGTCGCCGGCGGGACTTTTATTATGCCACAGTCGCCACTGCCACTTCCGCTTTTCCGGTCATGAGTATGAGGTAATGCAGCTCAGTTTATCATATCATAATCAGATACATCTAAGTGTGTTGAAAATGATGTCATGACGTTGTTACTCGGCGTTCGCTCGGCGGCTGCTATGACATTTGTTACACACTGCAGTAAGAGTAAAGCGATTCTGCAAAATAAAACAGAAACCGAGTTTAACACAGATATGAGGCAATTGACAGGCGACTTCCTCACACGTCCTGGTTCCTTGGTTAAAATATTGGAAACATATGGGATATTGTAAGTACCCAACTGAACAAAATATATAACACTGGCCTAGTGGTTTTTGGATGTTTTATTGAACATTTTTTAGAACCCCAAATCAGAAAAGGTTGGGACAGTATGGAAAACGCAAATAAATAAAAAAAGAAGTGATTTCAAAATTTACTTTGACTTGTATTTCATTGCAGACAATATGAACACAAAATATTTCATGTTTTGTCTGGTCAACTTCATGTCATTTGTAAATATGCATCCTTTCCTGTCATTCAGACCTGCAACACATTTCAAAAAAAGTTGGGACAGGAGCAATTTAGGGCTAGTAATGAGGTAAAATGGTTAAATAATGATGTGATTTGAAACAGGTGATGTCAACAGGTGACTGTAATTATGATTTGGTACAAAAGCAGCATCCAAGAAAGGTCTAATCCTTTAGGAGCAAAGATGGGCCGAGGATCGCCAGTTTGCCAACAAATACGTGAGAAAATTATTGAAATGTTTAAAAACAATGTTCCTCAAAGAAAGATAGGAAGAGATTTGGATATTTCACATTCAACAGTGCATAACATAATTAAAAGATTCAAGGAATCTGGAGGAATTTCAGTGCGTAAAGGACAAGGGCGCAAGCCTAAGCTGAACAACCGTGATCTCCGATCCCTCAGGCGGCACTGCATCAAGAATCTTCATTCATCTATAAGCGATATCACCACATGGGCTCAGGACTACTTTGGCAAACCTTTGTCAAGTACCACAATACGTAGTTACATCCACAAATGCCAGTTAAAACTGTACTGTGCCAAAAGGAAGCCCTATGTTAACAGTGTCCAGAAGCGCGGTCGACTTCTCTGGGCTCGGAGGCATCTGGGATGGACCATCACACAGTGGAAACGTGAATGGACGCTGTGTGCTCCGGACCAAAGAAGAAAATGATCATCCAGACTGTTACCAGCGACAAGTCCAAAAGCCAGGGTCTGTCATGGTATGGGGTTGTGTCAGTGCCCTTGGCAAAGGTAACTTGCACTTCTGTGAAGGCACCATTAATGCTGAAAAGTACATAGAGATTTTGGAGCATAATATGCTGCCTTCAAGAAGACATCTTTTCCAGGGACGTCCATGCATATTTCAACAAGACAATGCAAAACCACATTCTGCACACATTACAAAGTCCTGGCTGCGGAGGAAGAGGGTACGGGGACTTGACTGGCCTGCCTGCAGTCCCAACCTGTCTCCAATAGAGAATGTGTGGCGCATTTTGAAGCGCAAAATGCGACAACGAAGACCCCGTACTGTTGCCCACCTTAAGACTTGTTTGCAGGAAGAATGGGACAAAATTACACCTGAAACACTTCTTCACTTGGTGTCTTCAGTCCCTAAACGTCTTTTAAGTGTTGTGAAAAGGAATGGCAACATTACAAATTGGTAAATGCTTTACTGTCACAACTTTTTTTGAAATGGGTCTGAATGGCAGGAAAGGATGCATATTTACAAATGACATGAAGTTGACCAGACAAAACATGAAATATTTTGTGTTCATATTGTCTGCAATGAAATACAAGTCAAAGTAAATTTAGAAATCACTTCTTTTTATTTTTTATTAGCGTTTTCCATACTGTCCCAACTTTTTCTGATTTGGGGTTGTACATAGTGCACCTTTAAGCAGACAGTCTAAAAATACTCTAATGAGAGATAGTTGACATGTAGTTGCAAAGTTACTTATAGTTAATGTCTAAAGGGGATCATTAAATTAGAGTGTTACCCAATAAAAAAGTGGTTTTGCCTGTTCTTTGACCTAAGCAATAAAAATGAACAGAAATTACGTTTTTTTTTTTTTACTTCCAAGTTTATGTTCAATAATCAGAACATTTTCAGAAATGTAAAAATAATTATAAAATAGAGATGCAAATAATAATAATTAAAAAAAAGAAATAAGAATGCGGAGTATATAATATTTAAAATTGCAAGTGTGTAAAGAAATCAAGAAAAGTAAATGTACGAAATACAAAATATTTCCACTGGGATTCAGTCATTTCCTGCTGGGCATTTTGAATACTTGCTATTAAGTATTCTGAATAACCTTGATTCTGCACAGGAAACGAATAATTCATTTAATTAAATCTATTGCAGTTCAGTAGATTTCCTCTTCGGGGTGTTAACATGCTAACAGCATGCTCATGCAGCACTGGGTAGAGGAGGCTTTTATTTATCATTCTCCAGAAATGTTTGTGTGTATTTTATTTTTGGGTTGTCAAATGCTTTTCAGAGACCAAACGAGAGGAATTTATCCACCTTATTTATAATGTTAGAGCAGCTACATCTACATCAGCTACCTCAAGTTGTACAAAAGTCTGCTATGATGTTGCAAACTGGTGTTTTCTACTAAGAACAGTCAGGATGGGCGCATGGCATTTACACAGTGTGAGTCTAATTGAATGACATTCCAATTATTTTGCTTATCTGCATCTGACGTTACATATAGCCCTTGATATGTTAATTCATACATGCTGTTCACATATTTTCAAAGGTGCAAATGGGCCGTTGTTGTCATAGTTAGCCCTGGTTATCTTCCTCAAACTCTGATGAAGTCTATTAGAGGCCAACAAAATGAGAAAAAGAGAGGGAGAGTATATGAGAGAGAGGCACCAAAAGTTCCATTGGTTTTGAGTAGATCATTGGGGCTCTTTATTTTTGCAACATCAAAGGGCTTGTGTCTGCTTTGATGTGGCAGCATGCTGTTTAAGGTACAGAGTGAATGGAAAGATGTCAAGCTGCAAGGTGCCTCTGTAGTTTGCGAGGAGGGCTCTGCAGAGCAGCAGATGAAAGGACCAAACAGGGTTTGATAATGAATGTCCAACAAGTAGCCCATCTCAGGCAGTGCTCACGCAGCGGGAGCCAGAGCTAACCTTCAACGACGCGCACAATGCCCCACACTCCTCCTCTAACTACTATCGCTCACTCCCTCGCTCTCTCTTTTTAGCCCTCTGCTGAAAACTCCAGAGAAGTGAGCTTTAATCTTCTTGTCAATTAAAACTCCATACAAAAGCAACCGCACAAACACAGAGAAAGGCACGTGCCTGTGCCTGTGCCTGCGACTGCGGTCGCAGATGCGCAGCAACACGCGCTGGCACTTCTTCTGTTCCTGTTTTTCTCTCTCTCTGAAAGACATTTGATCTCTTTCTTTTTGACAGAGCATGTCTCTCCAAGCTCAGCCCTAATTGGCTTTCAATTTCGACTCAATTAGGACTCAATCGCTTACCAGCTTGCCTCCCCGGCCTTTACATCAGTTTTACATCAGACTCTCAAAACAGTGTCAACTCACCTGTTTCTTTGATGTGCCATTTCGAAAAAGAGAGCAAACTGAAAATGTCCTGCAAAGCATGTGTGATGAAGTGCTGTTAGGCTGCATGCAAATAGAGGGAGTATTGGAATAGATTATTCTTATAAACCAGATATTATATGAAGGTGAGCCAGACAGAAATATTAATTTATGGCTGTTGTTATCATTTTCATGTGATGAAAGAAATGTGAACAGACCTCTTCTTTAAATATTTCAAGCAAGAGAACATGGCCCAACACTTTGAATGCAGACGAGGATCAGCTTTCATCGATATAGAAAGTATATGGGCTGTTTTAGAGTTGTGAAAGTGGTTATTCATTTTATGTTCTAACCCCCCTTACCCAAAATTCCCTGCTGTGCTGCCCGTCCAATTAGCCATAACCAATCTGTGACAAGTGCAGGTGCCTGGCTGAGGTCAAACACGATCCTTAATGAAAATCAAGCTAGAATTCAGAGCCTTCAAGAAGTTATTAACTAAATCCTTCATTATTGGAGTACCAAACCTGCCAGAGACATTACTTTTGTATCAAGTGTGTCATAGCTATAGCGTTTTTCACTGATGCTCCCCCGCTGTGCCTCGGCAAAATAAATTATATTTTGCTGGAGTTGTATTGAATGAGATGTGATAAAAAACTATTGTGTACTGTGAAATAAAGGCAACTTCTTATTATTGAATTGCATACATAAACAAACATACAAAGTGGAAGTGTAGTCCAGTTTACGAACAAATAACTCTTATGATCTTCTTTTAATGAACCAAAAACATAGAGCATGACCAGTGTTGTCTGATTCCTGAATGAATGTTTCATATGAACCATTTGTTTTTAGTGAATCAAAAACATATAGCACGGCCATAGTTTGATTCCTGAACGAATGGCTCTTATGAACTGCTTTTTAGTGAATCAAAAACATTGAACGTGACCAGTGTATTCTGAACCCCAAACAAATGTCTCTTACAAGCCAGTTCAAAAAGAACCGTTTTTTTAGCTTTTTTCAAAAAAGCTAATAATAATAATAATAATTTTTTTAATTCATCCTTCTCAATAATTCCATCACAATCCATCAGATCAGTTACTAAGTCAACATCTGACTCACTCTCTGAACTGAAAGCTATCATTATATTCTGTACCAAACACTGGGGCCGGTTGCATAAACCGTTAAGACTAGTCTTACAAGTTAGACATACATTTTTTTCTTTAAGACTGTTCATAACTTTTTAAAATCAGTTACATAAAAACATAGACTGGCCTAATTTGATACGAAAAGTAAGACTGAATGCCACTTCCCTAACTGCTAGTGGCTCATACTAGATGTTAAGACACTGTCTTAACGTAATGGCTTAGTTTATGCAACTGGCCCCTGTGATGTGTGCTTCTACACTTGTATACGCCCATGTATCACCCACAAACGTTTATCATAAGCTCACCCCTATCATGCTGAAAGGACAGTTTTACCTCCACTATTTACAAGTGAGCGTGCCACAGTCCTACAAAATCTGAAATGACATGAACATTTATGCAAAGAGAGTTCAAATCACGGTTGCTACTTCTCTGATTAGGATATTAGCATTTCTGCCAGAACTCACCTCTCTGTTCCCCAACAGTCTTTGTGGAAAAGCAACACGACAACCCACACCTCACTGTTTGTCATCATTACATCTGTCATTGTTAGACTCATCTGAGCTTTATATTCTACACTGATAAGAAAGACGACAAACTAATCATCACACGTGAGAAAATATGAGATAAAGCAATCATGACAAAACAACAGGCAATGAAGGAACAAAACAACTCTCTTTCTCATGTTTTATGTAGATCAAAGACAAAGGCAGATTGGAGAAGCCACATATCTCTCTCACACACACTTTAGGCAGTCTATAAAGAACGTTTTTGCACTGCTTTCAATTGTTTGGATATTATGCCAATAAGCCTGATTTGACCAGGGTGTCTAACTCTGTTTTCATGCCTGAATATTTTTCCTAGCTCTGAAGATTTTCAAATTTCTTTTGTGTCCCCCTGACGAGAGTTTTGAGCATGTAACACAGCAACTTCTAAAACATCTGAGAAAAAGCAGAGTATAAGTATTAAAGGTAATCTGTTTACAGCTTCTGTCTGCATACTGCTGCTCTGTTCCTCTGCTGAGTCACTGGCTAATTGTGTTGTCACTGTCAGCACATGTCAGCTGGCCACTGCATGGCTGTTCTTCTGTGTCCAGTGCAATGCCAGAAATGCACCAGCATGATAGACAAGTTCATTGAGAGATACTAAGGAGAGTAAGTCAATGAATTGAAATTCAAAGAAATTTGTGAAACTGTATTTTTAACAATAAAAACATTTTAAATAGGCTCTGTCCTTTACACAGTGGATGATCAGCTCTGGTCGCATCAAAGCAAGACAGCCCACACAAAGGATCAACACCAAACACTCATAGCAGCTTCCACTGCTCAGTTGACTCCTGTGTCTCATCAT
The DNA here is from genome assembly GCF_949357685.1 of Gobio gobio. Lineage (NCBI taxonomy): Eukaryota > Metazoa > Chordata > Actinopteri > Cypriniformes > Gobionidae > Gobio > Gobio gobio. Next base: position 42,188,544 of record NC_137098.1, read on the forward strand.
CAGAAGATAACATAGGCTATTGCTTTACTTGAACGATTAAATCTCTAAATGACACTTTAGGATTGCATTGCAGACTAATAAATAGTAAATAAAGGCAATAACTGATCAGTATGATATGGTACTGAGTCTATACAGAATTCCCTCTACTACTGCCTTAAAGGATTAGTTCACTTTAAATGAAAATTACCCCATGATTTACTCACCCTATCCTAAATATTCTGACACTTCCATTCTTTATAATAGAATTCTTGCTTCTGCCAGACAGCCTTCCATATTTAATTAATGAAGAAATGGTAGGTCTCCGACGTCAAACAGTTAGGCTACCTTTTTCTGTAATACGTCTGGTTTTTTTTAAAACTCTGATTGTATTCATCAGAAAGAAGAAAGTCATACACCTGACTTGAGGGTGAGTAAATGTATGGGGTAATTTTAATTTTAAAGTGAACTATAGGCTATATTAAGGCCAGAAGCCGTTAAGCCCACTAACAATCAAACAATAGCCTATTTAAAACGTTTGTTGTGACTGACTAAAAAGGGTTTATTGATAAATTATAGAAAATGTGCACAGATCGTAGGCTATAGCCTATTTACAAAAACAAACAAGAAAACAACTTAGGCTGAACAAAAGATTACGAACATAAAACTATATGATCTGTGAACTTTAAACATTTAGGCTATCATTTAGGCCAAACTTTACAGTAAAAAAGAAAATAAATAAGACGCTTGCTGAGATAAATAGTAGGCTACATTTTACATGATGATAGGGTTCCCTCTTGAGTTTGAAATGTGGTTCTGCATGCTTTTTTTACGACTCTAAAAAGTGGCAAAATATTTTCTTGTTCACAGCCACGATACGCCAAAACATCACTTAAGCTTATGTTTATTATTTTGTCAGTCATCTCGCGTAGGCCTACACGCAACGATACTTTAGGCCTCCCGCACCCCGCTGTTGTTGTCACCCCCGAAACTCTGCAGTGTGCCTGACCTGACCAGGGCAGAGCCGAGGAGCGTGGACCACATGAGCATCACCCTAGTGAATTGTTCATCATTTATAATCTTTATATTATAGGAGGTTTTACAGGAGAAAAAAAGTATCTGATGCCTATAGGCCTACACTTTTGTGGGAAGAAAAATTAAGAAGAGGAAGAACATTTAGGCTACACAGTAGGGTATTAGACAGTAGGAAGTAGGATAGGCTACTATAATTATTTTTTGTTGTTCTTTTTAGGGCTGGAATTCTATTCTATCTTGTTTGTACTGATTTTCTTCTTCTTCATACATTTTCTTCCCATAAAAGTGTTTCTGTTGCTTCTGTAAAACCTTTACACGATATAAAGATTATAGCCTATTTAAAACTAAACTTTTAAACTAGATTACATTTACATTTAACTGAAAACACTTAAAACTGAAACAGATAGGCTACTTGGGCTATGTGAATATTATATCAAAGTTTCTGGCACAAAACAACAATGACTTGGGCTACTGAGGTATAAACAAAGTGTCACAACTAACTACAACAACCCACTTCCTGAAGATTCAGTGGACAGCAGCGCCTCCTCTTTCACTTTCAGTTCGGACGATCATTTCCATAAAGTGACTAAACTGACGATAAAGACAGATAAATCTGTGTTCGCGGTATTCCAGAGTAGGATAGCCTATATAGACTGCCAATGAAGAATCACAGCCTTCGGAATATTTAGCAGACTCAGAAGTTTGCAGGCATGTTTCGTTTGGGATATTAATTTCGGAAGTTTCGAATGAGACCGAGACGCATTTGTTATATGCTATAGGCTAACGTATGATTATGAACGAAACATTTACTTCACCTTTGTAGTGGGGGAGCAATGACGTTAAGGAGTTATTTTGGACCTTGTCTGGTAAGGTTTTTTATGGTGTTGCGACGTATATTTATTCAAAGCCATTTCGATGTAATGTTTCTATTTAACCCAAATGCACAACTATTATGTACTAACCTAAACATATATATATATATATATATATATATATATATATATATATATATATATATATATATATATATATATATATATATATATATATATATATATATAGCCTATATATATATATTTTTTTTTAATTATTATTATTATTATTATTATTATTATTATTTTAATGATACGTCTGCTTTTGGAAAAAATGAGGAAATGAGTGCCCAAATTTACTTTAGCTGTTAATAATAGGCACTTCTGCCAATTTTTCTCGTTGACATCTAAAAATGGCACAGTAAGAAGGTTTCTTTTGTAAGAAGTTATGATCTTTGTCTCATCTTTTTAGTTGGGTTCTGATTGTGACTGTTGACTTTGACACAAGGCTGAGTTCCACTATGAGTGCTCACCAGTTGATCATAACACAGCGAGCAGAGCTTCTGGCAGTCATATGTGGTGGAGGCACTGCTGAACCTCTGGACTGTGTTCTGGACCTGCTTCTGGCTTGGGAGGTTCTTGTCTGGGAGGATTACCTAAGCATACGACTGGCGGAGAAACCTCTATGTTCTAACGTCAGGCAACTTTTAGATGTGGTGTATGATAAAGGGGAAGATGCATGCAGTCTTTTTTTGGCTGCGATTAGCCAAGTATTACCAGAGGAGCAAAAGGCTGGGCTGTGTTTTGGTAAAGGATGCGCTGAAGTGGGCAAGAACAGACCAGACACTGCAACTTTAACGTTATTGGCTGACAGGCCAGTGCTAGTGACAAAGCTCAGAGATAATATTGACGGGGCATTGAATGTTTTACTGACAACTGGCTGCTTCACCATCAAAGATTGTGATGGGGTGCAACTTCCTGTATACACACCATCACAACAGGTAACTTCGTTGATACTACTTTAATCCACAAATTAGTTTTACTTATTTGTATTATGAAATCCTTGAAAATGAATGTGCCCCATGACTAATATCATATAATTTGTCCCATGACTAAAATCCTTGTCACGGACTGTTAAATTGCCAAACAATTTTCAGTCAATTGCCAAATGAAATTTGTCAGTGTGATATATCTCATGTATACTTTAGAAATTGAACTATTTTCCTAGTAATTGATAAGTGCAAATTAGTTTGACATTATGTCTTTCTACCAAGCCCGTTCACAGTAAATCTCCTTTATTTGCTTAATGAATGTATATATTATTGAGTGATCTTGTTGGATTGTTGCAGGTTCGGAGGCTGTTAGACCAAGTGAAGTTTAAAGGGGAAACTGCTGCAAAGACCTTACTACAGTATCTAGAACAAACAGAGCCAACAAGACCAAACCCTGAAGATAAAAAAAATCAAATTTCTGCCGGTATAAGACATTTCTCAGTTGTATGGACAGTATGTCTTTTTTCATGTCTTTGTCTTTGTTATTGCATAAGATGCAAGAGATGGGCATAATTATTATGTCACTTTTATTTATTGAAATAGATGTTGACTATTAAATATATAAATGCAAAATAAATATAAATACATTTATAAATGTAAATAAAATAATAATGAAATGCATATTAAGGAATACAATACCATTTTTTTCCTTTATTACCAATAAGTGAGCTTGTAAAAAACATAAATGTAATTGTCAATACACTTGTTTCTCCAGATTGTCTGCTGTACCAGAAGAAGCTGCGAAGCTCTGTTGCTGCCCAGTCCCTCTTCCTTAGCACCTACGGCGGGACAGGAAGTTTTTCCTTGGATGATATTTACACCGATGGACTTCTTGAATTGATGGATGGTTCTGGTGAAACTACTACATTAGGGCTGGAGGATGTGGTGGGTCCCATAGGGACTCTTAATGAAGATGCTGACACCATTCTTTTGACTGGGGAGGCAGGAAGTGGCAAAAGCACACTGCTTCAGCGACTGCATTTGCTCTGGGCAAGAGAAGCTTTGCTCACAAACACTTTCCTGCTGTTCCCCTTCAGTTGCCGCAAACTGAATGCAGAGCACAGAGAGCTGTCTCTGAAAGAGCTCCTCTTCCTGCACTGCTGCTGGTCTGATCGAAGTCAGGATGAGGTTTTCCAGTTCATCCTAGACCACCCTCATATGATCCTCTTTACTTTTGATGGGCTTGATGAGTTTAAACAGGGTTTCACAGATGAAGAACGTCACTGCTGCCCCACAAAGCAAGTGCCTATACCTGTATTGCTTTTCAATTTGTTGCAGGGTACGTTGATGAAGGGCATTTTGAAGGTGGTCACCAGTAGACCACAGGCTGTGGGCCCATCGCTGAAGCGCTATCTCCGCAAAGAAGTGCACCTGAAGGGTTTTTCTCCTAGAGGTATCAGCTGCTTTGTAAAGAAACATCACATCGACCCTGCTATGGCTAGACGAGTCATAGATTCCCTCCAGGGTAACACGGTGTTGCTAGGTCTTTGCCACATGCCAGTCTTCTGCTGGATTGTGACCAAGTGCCACCAGGAGCTTCTGGGTGGTCAAGATAGTATTCCTCAGACCATCACCGATGTCTACCTCCTAGTCTTACAGCATTTCTTCCAGCGAAAGTCATCTCAGCCTCAAGGAGTCCTGGGAAAGGCCTGGTTGGAGGAACATTTGGACACAGTGTTAAAACTTGGACAGTTGGCATTGGAAGGCCTGGAAGCCTCTTGTTATGTGTTCTCAGGGTATGAGCTGCAAAGAAATGGGCTCACAGATCAGGATGTCAGCATGGGTTTCCTCATTTACTGCAATGACCTCTCTGTGACAGATTGTAAACACTATGAGTTTCTGCACATCACCTTACAATGCTTCTTCGCTGCTATGTTTGTTGTTTTGAATCGTAACAACAATCGTTCTGTTATCTCCAGACTCTTTCAGCCTCAGTATAGGCAGATGTCGGGCCGGTCTCAAAGGTGTCTTGGACACTGTATTGATCCTTTGGTTGAGGTGAAGTCCCATGTGGCAGAGACACCAAACCTCCAGATTACAGCTCAGTTTGTGTCAGGACTTTTATCTCAGCGGCACCATAATCTCCTCCTGGACTGCTGTCCAACTGCTGTCCGTGAACGGAAGGCCAAGCAGGTAGTGAAGTCATTGTCTAAAGGGATGCAGAGACATTTTAAGTCTATTCCTCGTCCTGTAGAGGGTGAAAAGAAGAGCATGCATGCCATGCCAAGTTTCGTTTGGCTAATCAAGTGCATATATGAAATGCAAGACAACAGTATTGCTCAAGATGCCATGGCTAAGTTGGATGTTGAACACCTGAAGCTCACCTACTGTAACATTGGACCGGTGGAATGCACTGCGTTGGCGTACGTGCTGAAGTACCTGCGGAATCCGGTTGGGCTTCAATTGGACAACAATTCAGTTGGAGATGTGGGCGTGGAGCAGCTTCTACCGTGTCTACATATTTGTCACTCCCTTTAGTAAGATGAGAGATTAACTGATTGTGGTTGTGTTTGAATTGTTGTTTAGACTTCATTTTGTTCACCCAAAAATGAAAATTATACCATCTCCTTGTGCTATCATTTATTCAACCTTTTTTTTATTTTTTATTCCAAACCTGTATGCATTGTGGAACACAAAAGAAGATATTTTGAAACATGTCTGGTTTTTTTTGGGCCTATGCATAAAAATAAAAAAAAAGAGGCCCAATGTTGTTTGGACCCCACCATCCTGCAAAATATCTTCTTTTCTGTTCTGCAGAAGAAACAAGGTAATACAATTTTGGAATTACGTAAAATAAATGCATGCTTTTCTGAAACTTCTGAATTTCACAGTTTAAGGAACAATAACATATCAGATGAAGGAATCCAGAAACTTCTGGAGAAGGGAATGAAGTGTGAAAGCTTCCAAAAAATAGCGTGAGAATATTAGACACCTAAACGCTGCATTTTATGAATAATGATATATTATATAAGTTGTATTACTACCTCATAATTTCCCCAGGCTTTTCAACAACAAGCTCACAGATGCTTGCACCCAACACTTTGCCTCGCTGCTAAAGACAAAGCAGAACTTCCTGTCTTTGAGGTCAGCCCTTACTTTATCTAAGGTTATTATGTTCTAGTTCTGGCCTATGGGATGCTGATCATTCTAATCATACCAAATATATAATTGCTTTCTAGGCTTGGAAATAATAACATCACATCACTAGGAGCAGAGCAGCTTGCAGAAGGCCTAAGCTACAACCAGTCTTTGCAGTATCTGGGGTGAGGTCAATAATGAGAATACTGTGCTCCAATGTTCCAATACTGTGCCTATATTAAATGATATTTCCATTCTGACTTCCTATTTTCAGATTATGGGGTAATAAAATTGGGGACAGGGGAGCTGAGGCATTGGCAACTGCGCTGAAGAATAGCACAGCGCTAATATGGTTAAGGTAATCCTGTAAAATCCTATATTAATTCTTCATTCTATGACTGAAAAAAAAAAAACTTGTAGCAAGCTAATGCTTAACAGTGGAAAAGTAAAGGTTGCCCATTCAGATAAAACAATAAAAAACAGAGCACTATGCTACTCTATGCTGAATGTGTTACTTTTTGTGGGTAATCACAAAACCCACTTTTGTTTGCGTTGGTTGTTTCAGTCTGGTGGATAATGGTGTGGGCAGTGCAGGTGCATATGCTCTGGCTGAACTCATCAGTCAGAGCAAAACTCTGGAGGTACTGTGGTAAGTGTGACTCTACTTTGTTTAAAATTATTTTACAGATTACAGAATTACAGAAATACATGCTTTCTCTCTGTCTCTTAAACTCAGGCTGAACAAAAACTGCATCAGCAGGGCCGGAGTTGAGTCTCTGATAGAGGGACTGAAAATGAATTCTAGTGTTAAGGAAGTCTGGTAAGGTAATTTTCCAGTATTTTAGCAGACTGTGTGTGCTAGTTTTACTTGATAAATGTTAATGTATTTCACATAAGCATTCATTAAATTAAGAGTTCGGTTAAAGGTGTTTTCTTTACTAGTGGTTTTGTATGTTGGTTGTAATTACCTAAATACCCTTTAGAATTTTTGTAATGAATTTTGTCTGCCAAATTAAAATCCCAATATAATTTTTTTCGGTAACACTTTACAATAAGGTTCATTAGTTAACATTAGTTAACTACATTAGTTAACATGAACTAATAATGAACTGCACTTATAAAGCATTTATTCATCTTTGTTAATGTTAATTTCAACATTTAATAATACATTATTAAAAACTTGTTAACATTAGTTAATGCACTGTGAACGAACATGAACAAACCATGAACAGCTGTATTTTTATTAACTAACATTAACAAAGATTAACTAATGCTGAACAGAGGTGTTGTTCATGGTTAGTTCATGTTAACTAATGCATTAACTAATGTTAACTAATACAACCTTATTGTAAAGTGTTACCATTTTTTTCTCATAGCTGTGCCAACAATCGAAACCACAATAGCATATACATGCAGTCAAGAATCAACAGAAGTGTTAACAGAAGGGTTAAACCGTGTTCTCAGGACAAATGTGGGGCATGTTATCACGTGTGTAACATAGTGTTTATTGGCTGGTTCCATGGTGACGACATACCTCATTTAATGTGACAGCATACCCCATTATGTAATTATTAGCAGTTATCATGCAACAACTTTGTGACTTGATCTTAGTGCAAACATCATTTCAATTGTACTACACTTTACATTAATACCCATGCCTGGTGAATGGTTTGTGCTGTGAATAATATTAATGTCCTTAATATAAATGCTCTTTGTACACTTGAAGGCTGAGAGGAAATAATCTGAGCCCAGAGGAAGAAGAGGAGCTGAGCAAGCAAGAAAGCAGATTGACCTTCTGAGGGCAAGAAAGCTCTGTAATGCCCGCCACCAAACTCCCAAGTCCAATGCTCATCATTTTCTTTAAAAAAAAGAAAGAAAAAAACTTGCACACAAGCAGGAAACCATAGACAGTGAAAGTGCATGTCTTGTAAATGGCTGATCTGAAGCTTAGAAGCTAAATATCCAAGGTCCAATCAGAACATCAAATGGGGCTGAAGAATGACTGGGATCCTCTGTTACCATTGTGATTTGAATGTGCACTATCTAGCTTCATTGAGACTGTCATAAATGTAGGCCTATTGTAAAAGAAAACCTCGAACTGTCGAATACACAAACTGAACTTCTAAAGAGGGCCTAGTAACACGCAACATGTGTTTGACATTTTAATGGGTGAACTTTCATTTAATGTAGGCTACATAGTTTTTTTTTTATATGAGAGTTACATTTTTGTATTGTATTTCATGGTTAATGTCTGTTACTTGAAACAGATTGTCAGGGTTTGTAATGATGTTTCTAAATCCCTTTAATTACATCTTCTATTACTTCTATTACTATATTAAGCTGCATGAAAATTATAGATTTATTTGTTTTTTTCTCACACACAAAATTCATGAAACTCATCAGTCGTTTACGGATAAAAGTTTACAAGAGCTTCATCTAGGATCTATGTAAAACATGTTGTAAAAATACACATTTAAGGAACTTTTTTTATTATAAGATTTGCATTAAGTATTAGATATATGCTTGGAAGAACAGAAAAGGAATAAACTGCAGTGCACAACCTGTCACCCAGCCAGTTCCTTAAAAACTCCTCAGCCAAACTACTGGAAAACCCCAAAAGGCGGGGCTAAATGAAGGACAACTGAAATTACCAATCAGATTGTAGCTGTCACTCACTGGCCAATAGGAGAGCAAGTTTCTTCAATAACGTAGCATGTTTGGTTTAACCGTCACATACACAATCACACTGTAAATAATACTCACACTGATTTCAAATGAAACAACGGCCTCGGCTATACCAATATTACTGGATTTTTTTCGAGTTTGCCTCATCGTCTCTCCCGAGGTTATTGCCAGGGGGTTTAAAGTGTACGGAGGAGGCGACTGTCCCTTCTTTAACCGGTAGTAATGCGGAGTGGAGTCAGCGCTGGCTTCAGCTGAGCCCACCCGACAATGTCAAATAAACACCATCATCGTTACTAACAGCGCCACGAGAGTTTCACTGGAATAACCTCAAATGCCATCGAAGACGGACGGGTGAATACCGGGATATTTAAACGTCAGGTAAGAGGAGTCTGATCCGCTCATGCTGATGTCACCTGTTTACCTCTACAGAATGACTCTGACACATGAGCAGCTTTAACGTTAGATCCGTAACTGTAACCAGATCCGCTGATACATGACAACACAAGGGCTATCCAGCGATGACATTATCTCCAAACCGAGCTCTATGAGTAGGAATAACCGTTAACAGAGAAGCTGAATGTTTTGTTTTCTGTACCTGATCAGTGTCATTTAGTGTAAGGCCTGTCCATCTCTGATGCATCGTTTTCACCCAACAGTCAAAATCAGTCACAGTCTAGAGAAAGTGCATAACGCTGATGTGATTTTTACATTGGGTGTATTACATCATGAATACAGGTATTGCACTTACAAAAGCCTATTCATATTGCTAATATATTGGCTATACAGGTGGGTGTTCCCGGCTCTGCATGTTTCATATGTTGACAAAGCATCAACTTCACAGATCACTGTCTGTTGATTATCAATGGCTGTGAGGGGACAGACAGACAGTCAGCATGAATATTGTCGTTCAAAGCTTGAGAATCCCTCACAGTTTTGTTTAGAGCTGTGGTTCTCAACTTTTTTCTTAGGAGGGGCACTGTTTTACATGTCAAATGCTTTACAGCTCCAAAAAACAACAACAGCCAAACAGGTCCCATTGGGATGAATGGGAATGCTAACAGATTTTTTTTCTGGCCGGGTATTATAGCCCTCCTTGATCCATTTACCTGGAATTAAGTTGACTTGGTGACCCCTAAGAATTAAAACCCTTTGACATGTTTGCCCAGAGCACTAACATTTACCAGAACGGGGATCTGTATGGATAGGTTGTAGATGTTATTCAAAACCGTGTTGTCATTTTTTGGATGGGCCAAATCACTGCCGAATCACCTAAACTGCTGGATCTTTTTTCACTGCCACATCTTACAATTCAGACAGAAGTAGATGACACGTGCAATATCAGTAAAAGGTCGCGCAGTAGAGCATTCCATGTCTGGTCTTTTATTCTTGATATTAGTCATTATGCAGTAGTGGTATGTGTGCACCATTATTGTGCATACAGGAAGCTCAGAGTGAGATTTAATTCGCTGTGTGAATTCCCCTGCTGCTCGGGGAAAAACCAACTAGTCACACAGTCTCTGTTAGTACAAGTGTGCTCGGCTGGCTATTCTAATATCGTGGTCATTGATAAGCTATGCCAGTTAGCCAAATCTGTGGTTGTCATGTGATTTTCCTTAAAGAAAAATGTCACCCATAAATAAAGATTCTGTCCTCATTTACTCACCCTCATATCATTAAAACAAATTGTATACCTCTCTTTCCTCTATAGAACACACAATTGTTATTTTGTTCATACCTTTCATTGTATGAACAAAAGACAGACTTTTTCAAAATATCATCTTTTGTGTTCCACAAGTAAATGATGACAGAAATTTCATTTTTGGATGAAGTATCCTTTAAAGGACCCATATTTCAAATTGAACACCAAGTGGTAACCCAACAGAGTAGCAGAATGGTTCATACATAAGTAAGCAAAATGGTTGTTAAATATAAACAAAATCAATTGTACCACTAGGGGTGTAACGGTACACAAAACTGACGGTTCGGTACGCACCTCGGTTTTGAAGTCACGGTTCGGTACGGGTTCGGTACAGCAGTTTTACAAAATTGCTTTTTAGTTATTTTTATTAAACAGTGGTTTACTGAAAAAAAAGTGTCTGTCCTTAAATTAATTAAATTATAACTAAAAGTTGATTGAAGATATTGCTGTAAACTATATAGGGAGCCCTTACTTGCAAATTAATATTAAAGGTTAACAACAGAGCCCAAACTATTATCCTAAATAATTCAGTTGCTATTTATTTTTAGGTGTAATAATCAACACTCAAATAACACAGTAAGCAAACATGTAAACTTCACATAAGGCAGTTTTTGCAATAACTTCTAAATCTAATAATAAAATTGTTTTTTCTCTAATTCGTTGTTGAAATATAATAATTTATAGCCTACACTGTGTCTGTCATTTTCATGACAGGTTTATTTAAACATACATGAAATAATCAAGACATCATTAACAGGTTAAGTAGAATATAATTAATATATATAGTGCATATATTTAGTGAAAGAGTTGATTTCTCTAGTGAACTAACAGCTGTGGACACTGAATAACTACCTGAGGTAAATGTGATGCTACATGACATTGTTTAGTTTACAAGCAGTTTTATTGAGGTCTTTCCGTCTTTGAAACACTGATTGAGCGATTACACCACATATGATACGTGACAGTAAGTTGTAATGTATCCTCAACATACCTTCAGATGTTCATTCATGTTTATTCTTTAGGAAGAGATGATTGATCGCTTTCACAGATGATCGCGTTCACGCGCGTCACGCGGCCTCTGGAACTGTGGTCAGTGATCAGTCACGTCACATTAAAGAGCGTCAAAACGTCATTTATTGTTTGAATTTCGTGATAAAATTTGTGTGGGAATTCGGATTGAAGCGTGTTCCTGGCTTAAAAAAAGCCGACTGTCAACTGTTAAAGATTGCATTCGGAAACTGTTCAGTACGCACGTGCACTGAACCGAAAGCCCTGTACCGAAACGGTTCGGTACGAATACGTGTACCGTTACACCCCTACCACACACACACAAGACCAAAAAAGGTATTACCATACAATTTGGTTGATAATCAATAATTGTATTAATGCACTGACAACAGATTCTAAATTTGTATTGATTTATTTATATTTTATTAGTTTTTATTTTATATACAAATTTTATACATTTTTGATGGTTTTGTGCTCTTGACAGCTGATAAATAGTCACATGAAACTGTCAACTGTCAGACGTTCTGGTCACCACAAACTAGGGATGGCGAAAACTAAACATTTTCTTGACCGACCACTGAGCCTCATTAGCCGGTTGAAACCGGTTAACCGATTAGTTTAAAATATGCTGCGCTATTTGAAATAACAGCCGCGAGCCGCGCCTGCAATTTCGCAACTCTGTCGCATCTCTCTGCCGCTCTGCCTCCCGCTCTCACACACACACACACACACACACACACACACACACACACACTGTCCCGGCGCCGCCGCCTCCCTTCCACTCACGTCACTTTTTTTAAATCCCCTACAGCGCGAAACATGAGTCCCGCAAACGCGGCGCCGAGGAGCTTGTTTGTAATCGGAGGACAAATGGCTCCTTAGTTTCGAAATGGTTTGGGTACAAGGTGATCGCGTTGAAAATAAAGGCATTTGTCTAGCTTTAGAAGCTCATTTGAAACATTGCCGCGCTCATTTAAGAAAATGACAGCTCCGAAGAGACGCCGCTTTAGTTCGAGGTAGTGCTAACAATAATAAATGTAAGCCCATCTTATGCGGAATGTTGTCTAATAGACTGCAACACGATAAAACCAATGGATAAAACAGGCACCTTCAGAATGCGTAAAAGACGCACCGGCCAAGGCAGGTCTAACTCACTGTGTGCCTTCTAATTAAGCACTGTATCACACAAGTTGCAACTTACATCTGTGTCGTTCTTTTTGGTGAAATGGTCCCACACACTACTTTTCTTTGCACGCTTCATACTGTCGTCTGCCCTGGCTCTAACCTCGAGTGTTTTAGCCTGTTTACTTTTTGCAAACCTTGTGAGCGCGCAAACCCAAACGCTGTGACCTCGCCTCAAATGTTTTTATTGGTTTATTAAGTACAAACAGGCGAGTTATGAAAAATTGAGTGTGAGGGATTTGTTCACTTCACACAAAAAGATTTTGGAATGAGATGGCTAACTGTAGTAGCGTTTAGTCCACTGTCTAAGCCTAATTTAGAGATCACTTTTTTTTTTTTAACCGACAACTTTGATCGGTTAACGTTGATACGGTCAACCATCGGTCAAACGGTCATCGGTTAACATCCCTACCACAAACCCTGTTTATTCTCGTTCTAGTAAGGGTTAGAATTAGGGTTAACCCATATTTAATGTAGTCTGGGACTGGGTCATATTTTGTTTTACCCTGAGTTGTTTTGGTCATGGTTTTTGATGTTAAGGGCATGTCAACCGGTCCATATTGGCAAGCTTCTAACAAATGACAGATGCATTTTCATCAAAATACCAAAGCGTTTGTTTTGACACAGCATTTTTTGTGTGTGTCAGAAACAAAAATATTGGAAGCATTTCTTTTTTTGCTTTCCTTCCAGTAGGTCATAAACGTATTATTACTTTCTACTACGGCTACTAAGTTGCATAGATGCATTTTATTTTTTGCATTTAATGCTGTATTTCCCTGCTCTCCGCAAACCCTGTCTGAACAGACGTGTGACCTATTTTTGGGCTGTGACCCACTAGTTGAGATCCACTAATTTAAATTATGATTTAAAAGATGTTGTGCCATTTTTCTTCTCAATTTCTTCCTAAAAAGTTAACTAGACTAAACACGTGGAGGCCTAGATCAGTGGTTCTCAACGTTTTTTGGGCCAGCACCCCCTACACATTATCGACCCCCATCTAATAAAATGTAGTCTAATTGTCTTCCCTAAATATTAATGTAGATTTTTTTAGAACTAGGCCTATTATTAAACTACCATTCAAATGTTCGGGGTCAGCATGATTCTATTTTAAAATAAACTGATACTTTCATAGTGATAGTAAGGATCCACTAAATTGATTCAGCAAGGAGAACAATAAGTGTAATAATAGATTTTTAGATAGAAGATAGAAGTTTTAAGCATAGTAGGCTATTGTTGGTGATTTTCAGTGCTGTAGCCTTTGGTGATGTTAAGGTGACTTTCAAATTCTGACATTAGCTCTATTCAGAATCAGACGGTAATTGTTTCTCATGGGGTCGTAAGGTATTTTCATCATTTACAGGGGCTAGCCGGTGATATTATTGCCGTCCGACTCCAGAATGTCAGCGTTTTTCTCCCACCACCCGCATAAAAATCCCCAGCCGAATTACCTACTGTTTTTTGACAAACACCAAGGTCGTGTGGTAATTTATTTGCCGTCAGAATCCACATCTCTGAGTTTTCAAGAAGAGATCACTTCAAAATTCAATAATATCCTTTTTGGCCTCTGTTGAGCACCATACCGTTGCACTTCGCTGTAATTTGGATACATTTTAAAGATCTAGCCTACACTTTTATTACTGAAGTGCTGGAAAGTATTTACAATACTTGAACAATCGCTCAAAAGAGAAAGAGAAGAAAAGCATTTATAAACATTTGAAATGGGCCGTTATTACGGCAACAATTATATACGTTAAAATAACCAAGCAGCATTATGTTTACCTCATGTAAATAAGATGCTGTATTAACTTATTTCTGCTCTTTCCACATTTTTAAAATGACATTCATCATTTTGAGATAAAATACAAGACCATTTTAACTAAAATGGGTCTATCTTCCTATTTTTTAAACGGGAGTTTTAAATAATTAAATAATAATTAGGATAATGTATTATTTTCCTATGATTAAATTAAATATGAATTTATTCTTATTATTCCAAGCAATTATGACATTTTATTTACAGCAGACAGTCATGCGACTGACCACGTGAGCAGCACGTTCCCAGGTTTGTGGGATCACAAAACTTGCTCATCTACTGTGGATAAATCGCCATCCGAATGCACAAGTTTTATCACTGAGGTGGCATGCAAATACATTTTTATGGACGTCCACATGAGAAACAATTACCGACCGCATAGGGCTATATTATGTACCCTGTTTTAGGATATACAGAAGAATTTTAATTTTGTTCTTCCTTTCCTGTTGACTGTTGAAAACTCTTGAAAAGCTTTTTTTTCTTACTGTGATTTTTACCTCAAAATTTTGGGACGGGCACACTCACCCCAAATCCCTTTTTCCCCTTTTCGCTGTTTACTCCAATTAAACCTTACACTCTATAGAGAAACATTGCACCTGGGACGTAACAGTGAAAATTAGGGGCTCGTCTGGGATCTGAACCCGGGACCTTTCCCACCCGAAGCGAGAATCATACCCCTAGACCAACTAGAACCCCTAGACCAAGTTTTTAATATCAGTGAAAAACAATCATATTTATCCCTTAGTTCGAGAAGATATCCTGATTTTGAAAAATAGTTTTTAGTAAGTTTTCTGCTGTACTGATTTACATCTTTGTTAAAGTCATGAGTCCATTCCATTTGAAATCTTGCTTTTTTAGGGATGTTTGTAATGGCGGTGTCTTATGGTCTTTGTTTTGATTTGTAAATTTGCAATATTTTTTTTTAGAAAGATAGTAAAGACATATAATTAATAGGGGTGGGGGAAAAATTTGATTCTTAGATGCATCGGGATGCAGACGTGGACGATTCTGAATTAATTCACAAATGTCAAAAAATTGATTTTCTAAATGTTGATAACGTAATGTTGACGGAAAGCAATGAAAATGACCTGGACTAGAGCCACACTATATGCAAGTTGTGTAAAACTAAACTAAAATATTTTCCAAACATGAGAAACCATATTACACGTTTCAAACGCTCGGTTGTACCGGTAACGTTCCTGCCAACCAGAGGACCACAAACTCTATCGCAAATTTGATGGTCAAGGATTTGCGTCCGTATTCTCTGCAGATGTTAATTTAGTGTTCAGATGTTCATTTCATAAAAGCTGTTTTCGATTGTGGTATACAGCAAAAATGTGTCTGTGCTCAGGATTTAGTTTTAAGTCATAAGTCTTAGACTCTATTATTTATTTGGGTATAAGAGCAGCTGTATGTTACTAGTTATTCAGAATATGCTGAAGTCCACAAGCACTACGTTTGAATGAGAGCTGCTGGTACAGAATTAAATTTTTTTTTATAAAAGCTGTGATTTTGCAAAATGTTTTTTCATTGTCTGAAGGATTATATTGCTCATTGCACATAACAAGAGGTTATTACTTTATGTTAGTGATTCAGAATATGCTAAAGTCTGTATTAATTTACTACAAGTATGCCCTAACCCTTTTTTTTTTGCAATGTTGGGACATATTCTGGCAATGTAACCTTCCTGTTGACTTGTAAAATCACTTCCATTTGTTTTATTGATAAAATATATTGGAAGTAAATTCATTATGGGTCATTACAAATACTTTGCTTTAAAAGTACCAAGTGAGAAAACAGATGCATCGATAATCGTTTTATAATCGCATCGCAGCCCTCTGAATCGTAATCGAATCGAATTTTGAGGTGCCTTGAGATTCCCACCCCCAATCATAAATACATATTTCTATTTTAAATTATTTAAAATAATTCATATTTCTATTTCAATCTTTCTGTTCATCAAAAAATCCTGATAAAAAAACCTCCACACATCCACATTTTTAGAAATAGCATGATTATTTTCAGTGAATAATAATAATCGGAAATGTTTCTTGAGCACTAGCATATTAGCATGAGCTCTGAAGGATCTTGTGGCACTGAAGACTGGAGTAACAGATAAATTATAAAAATATAAATTATAAAAAAGCAGATTGACCTTCTGAGGGCAAGAAAGCTCTGTAATGCCTGCAACCAAACTCCCAAGTCCAATGCTCATCATTTTATAACCCCCCCCCCCCCCCCCCCCCCAAAAAAAAACACTTGCACACAAGCAGGAAGCCATAGCCAGTGAAAATTGAAGTGATTACAATTTTATGCAATATTACTATTTTTATTGTATTTTTCATTAGTCGTGGTGAGACTACTTTCAAAAACTTGTCCGACGCTGTTCACGTGAGCACCACGACGCATGCCTGTGATGAAAGTTGCAATGACGTTGCTGGGCAATGCCATGCAAATGTCATCCTTACCATGAAAAAATAAAAAAGAACAAAACCCTTTTTAAATTGTCCATTTAAGTCTGTAATATACTGTATGAATGTGCTGTAACAGAAATTTTAAGAAAATTGCCTTGTTTATCCACCACATATGAGGTAAGCAACAATGCTAAAATTACATTTTCAACCAACCGTATTTCAAGCTTTCAAAAGAGGGATCAAAGACCCCCCTTTTTAAACTTTATTTTAACAGTAAGCATTTTGCAGAAAGATGGAGGCATGCCTGAGAAATAAATAAACTGATTTTGTCATAACAGCACTGCCTGTTGAATTTATAAGGGCTATAATTAAGAGGTCATGGCGCTTCAGTGCTCTGTCATGTCCATAACGTTTTAAAGGTTAAGTTTATACAATATAACAATTATAAATACAAATAACTTGAAACTTTAAATACAAAGCTAAATTATGTCTATGCTTATTAGGATCGACAATTCATCTTACTACTTTGCTCTGAACCGTTACGGACGCTTCATATTAAATTTGCATATGACTATTGCTGTCATCTGTTTAGGTTATATGATACAGTACAACTTGCAGAAGAGCATTGTGTCTCAAGGGACACTCGGGATATCGCATTTTTCTTTGTTAAAGTCATGAGTCCATTCCATTTGAAATCTTGCTTTTTTAGGGATGTTTGTAATGGCGGTGTCTTATAGTCTTTGTTTTGATTTGTAAATTTGCAATATTTTTTTTTAGAAAGATAGTAAAGACATATAATTAATAGGGGTGGGGGAAAAATTAGATTCTTAGATGCATCGGGATGCAGACGTGGACGAACTTGCAGAAGAGCATTGTGTCTCAAGGGACACTTGGGATATCGCGTTTTTCCCTCATGGTTAAAACATGAATATTCATCATAATGACAAGCTGACAAAATAATAATAATGATATTGAAATAATTTTTAAATGTTAAAATATAAAATAAAATGCGATCATTTTGACTCACGACAGTACTTTGAACTGCATAAACTGGCCAAAAACCATGCGATCATTTAGACACAAAACATAAAACATGACTGTGGGGGAAACCTGCGATTTGAACTCCAATATGATGAACATTAAAATTTCTTTATGAATTTTAGCAAGCATTTCTGTTAGAAGGAAAATCATGATCCCTAAATTGAGTCTTGAACAACGCATGCGCTTGTTAACATGAGAAATAATCCATAATTGGGCTTATAATAACAATAATATGGCAAATGCTAGTGGGCCACTGCAAGTTCCTTAGAGGAGGGCAGGAAGAATTGGTCAGAGCTGGAAATTTTAGGCGCCAACACGAAGGGTACCAAAGTCCCTTACTACTGTTATTACTGTTCCTATTTATCCCCTTGAGAAAGACAAAATTGACATAACTATTTGTCAACATAGTATCTCAATAACATATTTGAAATCAGGAATGCAATCTTACAACAATGGTATAATAAATTGACTTCTTTAGCTCAAATCGTACAAAAACGAGAAAAAACTAAAAAGATTTCTGGCTGATCAAGCTAATGAACATGCATGTTACAAAGAGGCCCTATTTACACTTGGCCACTTCATGTTTATGATCTGATAGCTAGCTGTCATCAGAACTGGACAATTGCATATTTTAAAAATAACTTACTGTTGATCAGCACTTCTTGACTGGGGTGTCAAGTCAAATCAAATCAAATCAAATCAAATCAAATCAGTCACCAAGCTATGTATCTTAGCAGTAGCAGCACATCAACCATACAGCATACATCTACATATTTGTAAGCATATCTTTACATTGTCTTCTAAACATGTATGTTTCGTATGTTTATGGGAAGCATATTCCAATCATGTCTAAAACCCACATAAACAAGCTTTTCAAAGAAGAAACAGGGTGTGTGATACTTGATGCGTATCAACTATACTGCAGAGATGACAACAGATAATCACAGTCAGCATAGTCAACTTCATCTTTGCTGCCGACACTTACTCAGGAAACACTAGTTTATTAATAAATTATTATTTTTTTTAAATTCCTGACACATAATTATTACTTTTGCTGCAATGTTTATGCGTTTGCTTAACCCCTAATTTATATTTTAAAGGCTTATTATTATGGTTTAGTATTTCTCAATGTAGAACAGGTTAGCAATGTTATATATAATATTTTTTATCAGCTCTGAAACTATTTTCTGATGCCACCTCTGATGGCAACAAAATGTTAAGTGCTGCAGTCTTCTTCTTTTTTTAAATTGTAGCTCATAAAGACTTCACTTGTTTAATTGCTGGATGAATCAGTGTTTTGAAGGAATCCTGAATGAATAATTCAGTGACAAATACATTTTATTAACGGCCACCTACTGGTGTAAGGATGTAATTGATACAATCTTTATTTGAAGTATTACTTGAAGTTACTTGATTATTTGAAGTTACTTTTGATATCGCCAATTTATTATTTATATCTGAACCATAAACTTTTATTCCAGTATACTTCTATGATAATTTGAATGGTTTGATGGAACAGAAATAATTATACTTTGTAGTTGAAAAGACTGTTTCTGAAGCTGTTTCATACCTGTACATGACAACAGCTCTCTCAGAGTCATACTGTTTCAGTGTGATTGTACTTTTATTAGGTTTATTAGACATAGGAATAAGATTGTAATTTTGTAATTTAGGAATAAGATTGCGTGGGTGTTTGAATTGAGATCATGGTCTTTTAACAACTAATCATGCTGCTGCTCTACTCGTCAACTAGAAAATATTTAGTCGGAGACGTCCTAAAACTTACTCAAGATCTCAAACAGGCAAACCAAACAAGTACACAAAACTGACGGTTCGGTACATACCTCGGTTTTGAAGTCAAGGTTCGGTACGGGTTCGGTACAGCAGTTTTACAAAATTGCTTTTTATTTATTTTTTATTAAACAGTGGTTTACTGAAAAAAGTGTCTGTCCTTAAATTAATTAAATTATAACTAAAAGTTGATTGAAGATATTGCTGTAAACTATATAGGGAGCCCTTACTTGCACATTAAAGGGTTAGTTCACCCAAAAATTTAAATTCTGTCATTAATTACTTATCGTCATGTCATTCGACACCCTTAAGACCTCCGTTCATCTTCAGAACACAAATGAAGATATTTTAGTTGAAATCCGATGGCTCAGAAAGGCCTCCATTGGCATAATGTACTTTTACACTCTCAAGACCCATAAAAAGTACTAAAGACGTTGTTACAAAGTCCATCTCACTACAGTGGTTCTACAATAACTTTATAAAGCAACGAGAATAGTTTTTGTGCACAAAAAAAACTAAATAATGACTTATATAGTGATGACCGATTTCAAAACACTGCATCATGAAGCTTCTAACCGTTATGAATCAGTGAGTCGATTCAGCGGTTTGAATCGCCAAAGTCACGTGATTTCAGCAGTTTGGCTGAAAATTATGAGCGAGTCATAATTCGACTCGCTGCTTCATAACGCTTTGAAACTTCATGATGCATTGTTTTGAAATCGGTCATCACTATATAAGTCGTTATTTAGTTTTTTTTGCGCACAAAAACTATTCTCGGCGCTTTATAAAATTATTGTAGAACCACTGTGGACTTTGTAATGATGTCTTTAGTACCTTTTATGGGTCTTGAGAGTGTAAAAGTACATTGTGCCAATGGAGGCCTTTCTGAGCCATCGGATTTCAACTAAAATATCTTCATTTGTGTTCCGAAGATGAACAGAGGTCTTACGGGTGTCGAACGACATGAGGGTAAGTAATTAATGACAGAATCTTCATTTTTGGGTGAACTAACCCTTTAATATTAAAGGTTAACAACAGAGCCCAAACTACTAGCCTAAATTCAGTTGCTATTTATATTTAGGTATAATAATCAACACTTAAATAACATAGTACACAAACATGTAAACCTCACATAAGGCAGTTTTTGCAATAACTTCTAAATCTAATTATAACATTTTTTTTTCTCCAATTCGTTGTTGAAATATAATCATTTATACACCGTGTCTACAGTGCTACATGACATAGCTTACAAGCAGTTATATTGAGGTCTTTCCGCCGTTGAAACACTGATTGAGTGATTACACTACATATAATATGATTCAGTAAGTTGTAATGTATCCTCAACATACCTTCAGATGTTCATTCATGTTTATTCTTTAGGAAGAGATGATTGATCGCGTTCACGCGGCCGCTTGAACTGATGCGCCCATACAGTGATCAGTCACGCCACATTAGGGCTGCTCGATTATGGAAAAAATCATAATCACGATTATTTTGGTCAATATTGAAATCACGATTATGTAACACGATTATTTCACATGACTTTGGGAATGTGTTGTATTTATTAAAAATACACCTTTCAACAATTCAATTGAAATTGTAACATTTGTTGTACTTTTTGAACTATTAAAATAAATAATATAACATATATTCAAATCAAAGTATAAAAGTATTCATGTAAAAATGATAATCACAAATAAATAAGATCAACAATATGGTTCGGCTAGATATGCTTTTCAGGTACGTCTAACCTTAGTTTTCAGGTACAGAAATGTCTCAAATGTAAAATAACATTGCATATTTGAGTGCATAAATTAAAGATGAATCCTATTAAACTTACAAAAGCTATTCAATCCGGATCGGATATGCGTCGTCTTTATCGACTGTATAAAGTTCACTTAAGGCATATACAGACTATGTCTGCTAGGATACTCATCAAGATGGACATGTTGACATACGTTTTGTGTGAGTTTGTCCGTTCAAGAGCAAGACTTGAAAGAGAACTCAATATTTGCGCGCTGAGAGACGTGTGCGCGCTCTCGGATGAGCGCACAGAGATACATTTCCTCACAGCGCGCGCGGCTTCTCATTCGCGTCTTCTGGCACTAAACCCGGGTGACGACGGTGAAAACGACTGGTCATATTCAAACATACGACAGCACTCGCATGCATTGAACAAAGTTTACAAAGAGAGAATTATATGAAAAATATGAGGGGAAAAAGGACGTTTACACGGCACCCCTGCTCTCGTCAGTTTTTGTTTCTTTATTAGATTGTCATAGGTCACTCTGTTTAATTTTCAAGTGGTTAAACAAATTCGTGGTGTTCCCTTGCGTTGCAGTCACTAGCATGTAGCAAATCTTGCACGTAACATGTTTCTGCTCGTCGTCTGATTCCTCGAAGCCAAACTGTTCCCAGACAACGGAGTTGGTTTTGCCTTTTTTGCTCACCAAACGCTGCTGTAACTGCCCTCCTCCTGCCATCTTTACTCACGCAGAGTTTTTAAATTCCAGCGGATGATATGCACACGAGACTCCCGATCTGAGAAAGTTTGTGGCTTCGGGAGGGGCGGATGAGCGCATGCGCGTTTCATTCAGAACGCATGGCAAAATAATCGTTTTTTCTCGATTGTACTATTTTGGTGATCGTTGGGAGGCAAAATCGAAATCGAAATCGAAATTCGATTAATTGCACAGCCCTACGCCACATTAATAAAGAGTGTCAAAGTGGCATTTATCTCTTGAATTTCGTGATAAAATGGACTGGATGTGTACGTGTGCCAACTAGGATTGAAATGTGTACCGCGCGTAAAACAATCCGACTGTTAACTGTTAAAGATTGCATTCAGAAACCACGTGTGGTTCGCGTGCACCGAACCGAAAGCCCTGTACCGAAACGGTTCGGTACGAATACGTGTACCGTTACACCCCTACAAACAAGACTAACATCATTCTTAAACCTTTTATACTTTCTCTGTCTATTAAATCTTCACTTTCTCTCTTTTTACAGCTCTTTATGTCCGTTCAGTCCATCTATCCCTTTCCCATTGAAAAAGTCATGGAAGCTCCCTCTTCCTGGTCCCACTGACCCCTGACGACCCTTTGACCTTCGACGTGTGTTCCTGTCATCTTCAATCCACTCCTGCTATGCAGCCATGAGCTCTGCGCTATGGAGCCAGGAGAAGCCTGCTGGCAGTTTCCGGGACGACTGGCATTTCTACATTGTGGTGAAGGAGTGCACCGTGGAAAAGCCGGGTCAGAAGACTCTGCGCATCCCACGCGGCAGTCTTGGCCAGGTCTGCCAGGAACGCAACAGCCTCGGTCGCACAATCCCTCCTAGCAAGGGTAAGCGCAGCCTACGCATCCTGGACCAGACCAATGTGGTGGTGAGCGTGGATGAGTGGGATGTGATGGAGCTTGAGGAGAAGTTGGCGGAGCTGCTGTTCCCCATCACCAACTGTGAAGAGCGTTACAGTCTGCTGTGCAACAGAGCGCGCCTGGACAGGGCCCATGACATCACCTGTGGATCAAAAGTCCGAGTGCAGCTGAGGTCCGGTGACGAGCCCCTTCCAGGCGTGGTCCGCTTTAAAGGAGCTCTGCTGCCTGACCGAGCACTGAGTGGTATCTGGTTTGGTGTTGAATTACTGGTGAGCAACGCTATTTGTCTTGTTTGCGTTGTTTGTCTGGTTTTAAGTTCACCCAGCCCATGAGCGTGTGATCATTACAGGACAAAGCTGCATTTGTCTCCAGGGCTTAGCTGGGAGATTTGAACGAACATAACTAAAGCCTGTAGGCTGTTGTGTGGGTGAAGGCCAGACCCAAACATCACACAACAACAATATCATTGTTCATATGGCAAATGTTTGAGTTCTTATGTCTGGAATCTGGATTGGTGTATGCAATGTCTTTTTACCCTCTGAAAACCTTTCTGTCTTTCAGGAGGAAGGCCGGGGTCAAGGTTTCACAGAGGGCTCTTATCAGGGTCAGCAGCTGTTTCGATGTGAAGATGAATGCGGTGTCTTTGTTGCACTGGATAAACTTGAGCTCTGGGAAGATGAGGAGCTGGAGGTGGATCGTGTGACGCTAGAGGATAATGACCCGGAAGTGGAAGGCGAAGTACCGCCACTGGAGATCAACTCTCGAGTGTTGGTACAGACACGGGACGGCCCAGAACGGGGGACTGTTATCTTCTGTGACTTACTTCCTGGAAATGAGAGTCTTGGATACTACGTTGGTGTTGATATGGTAAATTAGTTAGACCGTTCAGATGGTGAATAACTGTTCTTAGCTGCAAAGTTAAAGTTTAATATTAGCATTTTCACTAAGCAATGTGTTTGTTCAGGCAGGTCATATATTTTAGAAGGTGCTTTTTACGTGAAGTTTATTATTATTGTTATTATTATTATTATTATTATTATTATTACAATTATTATTATTAAAATACAAGAAATCTCAATTCTGGCTGATGCAATGAGACAATAATTATTTTCATGATTTGGCTGATAACCGATAAATTATATTCAATTTTGTCTAAATAAAAAAAATGTTTAGCTAAAAAGATAGATATTTTAAATGTTACATGCTACAGGCATCATAACAATATAATGTACAGAATGGAAAATGGATGATCATTCTGATATTTTATAAAGATTACATTTAACAGTTTTATTAATTTATTAGTGTGGCAAATGTAACCTAAAGAATAGGAGAAATTAGCATGAACAATTAAATATACACTATCGACTGATTAAAAAAACTGTAATGTAAGCCTATAAAAATATAAAATACATTATAAAATACGCTACCGTATTGCCATACCATAACAAAAAGTTTAGTATTGGTAATGCATTTTTTTCTGAAAGATATAATATTTTAATTCAGCAAGGACGCATTCAATTGATGAAAAGTGACTGTAAACATTTTTAATATTACAAAAGATTTCTATTTTAAATAAATGCTGTTTTTTAAAGAATCCTGGAAAACAGATGTTTCCTGAGCACCAAATCAGCATATTAGAATGATTTTGATTTCTGAAGGATCATGTGACTCTGAAGACTGGAGTAATGGCTGCTGAAACTCAGCTCTGCCATCACAAGAATAAATTATTATTGTAAAATATATTACAATTGAAATTTGAATAATATTTCACAAAATAACTGTTTTTATTGTAATTTTGATCAAATAAATGCAGCCTTTTTGAGTATAAGAGAGTTTATGACATCAAAAACGTCAGCGTGGAGGCATGGATTGAAGGAGAGATGTAGAGACAGCTCAGTTTGTTCTGTGTGACCACCATAATGGCGTACTGCCAAATGCTCACACAAGACACAACCAACACGCACCATTCCACTGTTCTCCTCTTTTCACCCTTTGTTTCTCTCTTCTGTTAAGCTCTTACTACTCTTCAGCAGAGCTCAGCTGGACTTGCCGTCCATGAGATCTAAATAGTGTAGATGTGAATAGCATTTAGGTTTTGAGGAGTTTTATTACTTTTAGTTTGCTGTTGGTCTTTAATAATAGATTGTATAGATTTGATTTGATATGTTTGAGTATATTTCGTAAGTTTTTATTAGTGCTGTATTTGAATTAGGTTTGATGACAAGTTTGGCTTTATTTGGTTGAGTAAATGCATGAAATGGTATCAAGGAAAGGGCTATACATTGGAAAATAGATTAAAACAAATAACAGTGGAGATCTGGCATGTGAAGGGTGTGGGTTTAGAATCCAGAGACATCAGTCGTTCTGATGATAGTGTAGGTTGTGTATTGTAGCCATTAGAGAATTACAGCGCTCAGTTAGTGAAATGGGTCCTGTCTGGGTCAGAACAGGAACGCGGATGAAGATTTCCATTTGGAGATAGAGACAGGGAAACTTTAGTTTGTAAAGTGTTTATTTTAAGGTGGAAATTACAGTGTTGTAGATGTGAATGCTTATGAGATGATCTAGGTCAGGTGCAGTAATAGGGTGCTGTACCTCTCGCCCTCAGGACAATCCCATTGGAGACTGGGATGGGATCATCGACGGTAAACAGCTGTGTAATTTTGCTAGTCTTGAACACACCCGTCTCGTCCCCATCTGTGATGTGATGCCAGGTAAGGGTTCTCACTTCATAGCTCTGTATTAGATTTTATTCTGGCTTTGAGTGTGGTTACTGCTAGAAACCTAGTTAGTTGTACTATATGTTTCTAGATTGAGTTTGAGCGCCTCAGATGTAAAGTTTTACAACAAGTACATTGGATGTTACAAAAGAATAAAACAATCATAGGAAAATTAAGTTTGAATAAAATGTAAAATAATTTAAAAACATTTATTACATTTATTTAAAAATGTATAGTTTATTAAATTGCTTTTCTATTAAGTTATTGTTTATAGATATAGATATTTCATTGTGTGTTTTAGACCTCAAGTCAGGGTGTAGGATAAATATTTGTTGTCAGAAAGCGTGTGTGTTTGTGTGAGTCATGTTAACATGCAGGAAACAGAGGCTCTTTTGTCTAAAGGTCTTGTTTTTGTGAGTGGAGTGTGTGGAGCTCTCTTTGTTCCCTTTATTTATTGATTTGTTTGTTTGTGTGCATGTGTGTGGGCAAGATGTCTTGCCTTGGATGTTTATGTCTTAAAGCTACCACTCTTCCTTATTCAATCTGTGAAACTAAAGGAATATGTAAACACAGTTATCAGGGTATGACCTACTGCTCTATAGGTGATGATACACAGGGCAACTTTTTGAGCAATGTACCCAGGCAATGTTGCAGAGCGATGTTGCTTGGGCACTTTCCCATTGAGAATGGGCAACAAATTTATATCCGGATAGAACGGTCGTGGGCATTGTGTCTCACCTGGTTGCCCGTTGACAGCAACATTGCTCAAAAAGTTGCCCTGCGTATAATCACCTTAAGTGTGATATATATATATATATATATATATATATAATAAGAGGAAAATAAGTATTTGAACACCCTGCTATTTTGCAAGTTCTCCCACTTAGAAATCATGGAGGGGTCTGAAATTGTCATCGTAGGTGCATGTCCACTGTGAGAGACATAATCTAAAAAAAAAAAATCCAGAAATCCCAATGTATGATTTTTTTAACTATTTATTTGTATGATACAGCTGCAAATAAGTATTTGAACACCTGTCTATCAGCTAGAATTCTGACCCTCAAAGACCTGTTAGTCTGCCTTTAAAATGTCCACCTCCACTCCATTTATTATCCTAAATTAGATGCACCTGTTTGAGGTCGTTAGCTGCATAAAGACACCTGTCCACCCCATACAATCAGTAAGAATCCAACTACTAACATGGCCAAGACCAAAGAGCTGTCCAAAGACACTAGAGACAAAATTGTACACCTCCACAAGGCTGGAAAGGGCTAAGGGGAAAAAAAAGCAATCATTAGAAAATGGAAGAAGCTAAACATGACTGTCAATCTCCCTCGGACTGGGGCTCCATGCAAGATCTCACCTCGTGGGGTCTCAATGATCCTAAGAAAGGTGAGAAATCAGCCCAGAACTACACGGGAGGAGCTGCTCAATGACCTGAAAAGAGCTGGGACCACCGTTTCCAAGGTTACTGTTGGTAATACACTAAGACGTCATGGTTTGAAATCATGCATGGCACGGAAGGTTCCCCTGCTTAAACCAGCACATGTCCAGGCCCGTCTTAAGTTTGCCAATGACCATTTGGATGATCCAGTGGAGTCATGGGAGAAAGTCATGTGGTCAGATGAGACCAAAATAGAACTTTTTGCTCATAATTCCACTAAACGTGTTTGGAGGAAGAAGAATGATGAGTACCATCCCAAGAACACCATCCCTACTGTGAAGCATGTGGGTTGTAGCATCATGCTTTGGGGGTGTTTTTCTGCACATGGGACAGGGCGACTGCACTGTATTAAGGAAAAGATGACCGGGGCCATGTATTGCGAGATTTTGGGGAACAATCTCCTTTCCTCAGTTAGAGCATTGAAGATGGGTCGAGGCTGGGTCTTCCAACATGACAATGACCCGAAGCACACAGCCAGGATAACCAAGGAGTGGCTCTGTAAGAAGCATATCAAGGTTCTGGCGTGGCCTAGCCTGTCTCCAGACCTAAACCCAATAGAGAATCTTTGGAGGGAGCTCAAACTCTGTGTTTCTCAGCGACAGGCCAGAAACCTGACTGATCTAGAGAAGATCTGTGTGGAGGAGTGGGCCAAAATCCCTCCTGCAGTGTGTGCAAACCTGGTGAAAAACTACAGGAAACGTTTGACCTCTGAATTGCAAACAAAGGCTACTGTACCAAATATTAACATTGATTTTCTCAGGTGTTCAAATACTTATTTGCAGCTGTATCATACACATAAATAGTTAAAAAATCATACATTGTGATTTCTGGATTTTTTTTTTAGATTATGTCTCTCACAGTGGACATGCACCTACGATGACAATTTCAGTCCACTCCATGATTTCTAAGTGGGAGAACTTGCAAAATAGCAGGGTGTTCAAATACTTATTTTCCTCACTGTATATACACAACAGTTCTTTCTGATTGGCTGAGAGCCTTTTCCAGCCGTGCGATATTCGCATGCTTGTGGGTGTTTTCAAACTGATGGGTGTTTATAAATCAAGCAATGAAAATGATTCCCTTCACCCACCCTAAACCCTACCCCAGAGTCCTGCACGGGTCCGATTTTGAAAACCCGCACCCGCCCGTACCCGCAGTGCTTAAACCCGCATCCGACCCGTTTTCCGACAACAGCACTTAATAAAATCCGCACCCGACCCAACCCGCTTAAAATAGAACCGACACCCGACCTGCATCCGCAATAAAATCAGTTTAGCATATCACATTATAGACACACTTACAAAAATGTTTATTGCAGCATACAGAAGTTATTACACGACCATTAACACAAGGACAACTTCTGCCGGGAGCTTAACGTGGCTTAATGTACTGTTATTAAGAGACCAAACTCAGTAAACATAATACTAATAACGTATAAGTTACTATGTACAAAGCCCAGAATATGAACGCAACGCGTATAATTACACGTTAAACGTTTTCCTACTTAACGTGGCTTAATGTAGGCCTACTAAGACAGTGTTATTAAGAGACCAAACTCAGGAAACATAACACAAATACTGTTCGATAGAACTGCGTGTGCTTGGTTTTGTTACCACAGTTATCTGCGTGCTTCCTCAGCGATGAAGGGCTTCAACTCCTCATGATCCATCTTGACGGCTGCAGTGCATGCAGATAGCGCGGGCGCGGTTGTGATTCTTCTGTGAGGGCACGCGCGCGCCGCGCGGCCACAGATAAACTGATATGGATTTGAAATTATTTTATCAACTTGGAATACAGGCAAGGCATATTTTTGTATATGCATATTTTAAGCAACACATCTACAATATACATGCATATATTGTTTATATATAGGCCTATATTCGTTTGCACGTGACTGTTTAAAAACCGTGTTTAGACCCGTGTTTCTCCCTTGTCCGACCCGACCCGCACCCGTATCCGACACAGTAGGATGTTTTTCACCCGTTTCAGCAATATTCGCCGGTCACCCGTCGGGTACCCGCACCCGTGCAGGACTCTGCCCTACCCACACTGTGACGTGGGCAAATCAAGTAAAGCAGTGGAAAACACCCCTCTTTTTGTTTACTATCCTGCAGAGACCTTGCGATATTCCCCCAGCCGTTTCACCGTTTGTATCACTCCACTTGCGGTGACTGCCATGGCGGTCGAGCAAATCCACCATTTTTTTTTTACAAACAATACTGTTGTTGTGTCACGGAATGTAGTTTTACGAGTTAGGCGTGAATGTAGTTATTTAGACCACAAATATGTGACTCATGTATAAATATAGCGCTGTCATGATTCCAGCCTGTGTTTCCTTGTGAGGACTTTTTGTGTCTTTTTGTAGTATTTATGGATGATTAGTTTTCCCCAGGTGTTGCCTATTAGCCACTCCCCCTTGTTAACCTTAATTGTTTCCCTTTGTGTATATATTCCACAGTGCTTCAGTTGTTGTTTGTCGGTCGTTGTTCTTGCATGTGTGTTCTCTGTAAACCGCTGTTGGTGAGTTATTTTTTTTTTCTTATGTCAAGTCAAGTCTTTGTTTATTTTGCATCTGTTCTTGTTTTGTTTTGGAATAAACTGCACTTGGGTTCACCTTCAAACTTGCCATCAGTGGAATTCGTTACAGAGAACACACATTGACAAACAACAACTTAAGCACTGTGGAATATATAAACAAAGGGAAACAAGGTTAACAAGGGGGAGTGGCTAATAGGCAACACCTGGGGAAAACTAATCATTCATAAAGACTACAAAGAACTACAAAACATGGCACAAGACAGGAAATAATAAAATTCCTTACAAGACAAGGAAACACAGGCTGGAATCATGATAAGCACCTATTTTTCAATTTGTTTAGCCGCTTTCGCAGATGAGAGCTCCAGACCATGAGCGGCACTTCAGCGCTCGTGTACCTGCAGAGAACAGCTTCATTTCGCCCAGTCCTTCGGGAATTTGCTGCTGGCTCGTATGTAGATATTGGTTAAACATGAGATACAATTAATTTGGGGTATATCAAACGGGCGATCTTTGGTCTTATTGATCTATTATTTGCTCCAGAGAAAAATTTGTCTAAAGAAAAAGTTAAGTTTCATAACTTTATATCTATGATATATTTAACTTGAATGCTGTGTTTGACTGAATTGTTTGCTTGTGTTTATTTCTTATTGACTTTTATAATGGCTATTGTTGTTAATTTAAATGTTGTTCAATAAATATTATTTTATATAATATAATATGCCATATTTGGTATTGAGAAACTGTCCGTTAGTGATTGTGTTGTTTTAGCGTTATCATGTGATCCCCTTAACTTTTAAAAGTTAAGGAAAACTATCACTTTCCTCAGCTGACATTCAAACTGATTAAACTTCAATGAAGAGACTCAACTGTTGTATAAACACAATATCACACTCATAGCTGTGCAATATGGCTGTACATTTGTGGTCAGAGTTATTGGCTCCCCTTGTAAATATGATCAAATATGGCTGTAAAAATAAATCTACTTTGTTTATCCTTTTGATCTTTTATTTAAAAAAAAATCACAAAAATATAACCTTTCATTGAAGTAAAATAATTGAAGGTGTGGGGTAAAGCACCTTATGAATATAAATGCTTTTCTCCAAAACACATTGGCCATAATTATTGTCTCCCTTTTATTAAATACTTTTTGCAACCTCCTTTTGCCAAGATAACAGTCTTGTTATATAAGGCCTGATGAGTTTGGAGAACACCTGAAAAGATATCAGAGACCATCCCTCCAAACAGAATCTCTCCAGATCCTTCAGATTCCCAGCTCCATGTTGGTGCTTCTTCAGTTCACCCCACTCAAAGGGTTCAGGTCAGGAAACTGGGATGGTCATGGCAGATGCTTCATTTTGTGCTCAGTGACACATTTGTGTGTTGATTTTGATGTTTTGGATCATTGTCCTGATGGAAGATCCAACCACGGATCATTATAAGATTACTAGCAGAGGCCGCCATGAGACCATGTATCTTAAGAAGATGTCCAGGACCTCCACCAAAAAAATAGGCCCACAAAATTAAAGATCCAGCTGTTCATTTAACTGTGGGCATGGGTTACTTATTATCCATGTTTGCACCAAACCAATCTGGTGGGTTTGCTGCCAAAAAGCTCTTTTTATAGTTGCATCTGACCATAGAACCCAGGTCCCTTTTGAATTTCCAGTCGTGTCTGACAACTGAATATGCTGGAGTTTGTTTCTGAATGAGCAAGAAGGATTTTTCATGAAACCCTCCCAAACAACATGTGGTGATGTAGGGGTTGTTTTATTTTTTTATTTTCTCATTAGGCTTTCTGACCCCAAGAACTAATCTTTGCAATTCTCCATCTGTTATCTTTGGAGAGTCTTTGGCCACTCAAACTTTCCTCCTCGCCGTGCATTAAGACAATATAGATACACATCCTCTACCAGGAAGATACGTAACATCTTTAGTAGGAACTTCTTAATTATTGCCCTGATGGTGGAAAATATGAATTTTCAGTGCTTTAGCAATTTTCCTACAGCCACTTTCTATTTTGTGAAGCTCAAAAATCTTTTGCTGCACATCAGATTAGAACTATATTCTTTGGATTTACTCATTGTGATGAATGATTAAGGGAATTTGGCCTTTGTGTTTCCTCATATTTATACTCCTGTGAAACAAGACTTCATAGCTAGACAATTTCATGTTCCTAGTCACCCTGGTGTGCTAAAAAAAAAAAATATTAATGGGAATATACTTCAGAGATATTTTACTGATAAAAAATTCTAGGGCTGCCAATAATTGTGGCCAACGTGTTTTGGAGAAAAACATTTATTTCATAATGTGATTTTCCCCCGACTCTTCATTCTTTTACTTCAATGAAAGGTTAGGTTTTTGCAATTTTTTTGAATGATAGATCAGAAGGATAAACAATGCAGATTTATTTTTACAGCCATCTTTGATCATATTTACCAGGGGTGCCAATAATTCTGACCACAACTGTAAATAAGCACGATGTGATTTACCTACGGTACGAGGCCTGATATACAGCCTGCCTGATATATCACACTGCCACCCATGTGATATTGCTCATATATATATATATATATTTGGAACTTAGACTTACAGCAAAAGATCATACTTTTTATTTTTACATAATTAATGTTATTGGATAAATCCATATGACACAATAATTTTACAAAATCTAAATTTAAGTTGAAAAGAGAAAAATATCTCCTATGACCCATGTAAGAAAGAGAATCTTATGGATTTTGAATGACGAGTAAATGTTGATGGAATAGGTGAGCAGTTTGCGTGTCTTTATTTGCTTACAGAATACTCCATGCAGGATCAGAGGCTGCCCAAAGTCTTTCTCTGCAGGGGCGGCAGCGACAAACCTGGCAGCCAGAGCAAACCAAAGAGCAAAGGTAATTATCCTGTTATATCTATATATAGTATGTATGTTTTTACAACATCAAAACTTTAGATGCCAATGAAATTTCTCAATTTCAAGATTAAAGACTAATACTAGCATAACCAAAGTAAATAAAAATACCTTATTATTGAATATAAGTAAACAGTCATTGAAGTTATTCAATCAAGAGCCATGAGTGATTTTCTCTTTTTCTTTTGTTGTTTGATTAAAATAAAAGGCATAGACAGCAGCAGGTATATTAGGCTAATGTCACTTTAAGACCTAATGCATGAATTCAATATATTATTGATACACAATGCGATTTTTCTCCAAACTGTTTAATCCAAATGACTAGCAAGGATTGACTATGCAAGATTTCACCAGGCAAGATTTCACTGGTTGTGCGCCATCAGAAAAACTGCCCACATCACACTCCTTTAAAAAATAAACTATACACTAACAACTGCTGTGTCATGTGAAATGGCCTTTAAGCCAAAGAACACTTTGCCTGTCCGCATCCCGCCTGCCAGACACTATTTAATGTGATGTTTTATTACGCATTTATTATGCCTAATCCATTTTGGTGAAATTTGACACTTTTTTTATATCCTGTATTTAAAATTGTATATAAGTGTAGTGCAATATCTCAAGCAAAAAAAAATTCTGTTGGATTAATCTTCATAGGTATCACTAGTGCTATTATATCAGGGATGCCTGACATAAAGACCATATGCAGTTGTTAAAGTTGTTGGATTTTTATTTGATGAAATATCTTGATATGATGAAAGTCTGTGGTTCCCTTTCGAGGGAACTCGCACTGCATCGGGACGACGCTTTGGGGATGCTCCCTTAGCATCAGCGAATCTGAAACCAGAATGCCAACTAGGCCAATCCGATTGGCGTGCGTGATGACGTCATTGTGACGGCATACCCGGAAGTATAAAAGGGGAGCTGGAACGTAATGGCGGTAGTTATTGCTCTTCAGCAAGCGCTATCTGTCAAACTGTCTGTCTATTTACTGTTGTATGTCAGTGAAAGTGTGTGATTGAAATGAAGTGTGAAAAAGTGAGAGAGTTCAAGCAGTGTGTGCATCCTTGCCCTCGCTACATGTCGGGCTCGGATACACACCTGCTGTGTGTGCACTGCCTGGGCGTTCAGCATGCTCGAGCGGCTCTCGAGGGAGCCGCTTGTGAGCATTATGAAAGCTGACGCTCAGAGTGCTCCGCTCTCGGCTGGCCGTGTTCGATGAGGCCGGCCAGCCTCGTGAGCCCCGTGGATCGGTCCCGCATCCGCCGAGGCGGTGCGGCGAGGCTGGTCATGGGGCTCACGGATGGACTGTCAGCGGGACTGGGACTGCTGAGGCATCTTCCCAGTCTTTGTCTGACAGTTCAGATGTTCTCCTTCCCCGTGTGGAAGCCCGCGCTGCGGCTTCTTCCCCCGGGGCGGAGGACCCGATGTGTGAGCGGTCTGATTCTGAGGAATTAGACGTACTCAGCATCGAGGCAGTCAAAGTCATAAGCACTTCTTAAATATGCAAGATTCCATCCTCGCGATTGCTGGAAAAAAAGGCAGCGCGCAGGTTATGGGTCTGCAATTAATGTGAACACACGCGATCGGTGTGCATGAGATACTGGTTGGCTTAACGGACGAGTCCGTATAGTACAATAAAAAATCAGTATTTGTCTGATATGGCTGCATTTAAGTCTGAGGATTTAAATGAGATATGATCTGACTCTGTGGAGTTAGACATTCAGTCATTCAGACCATGTTTCACTGTATTGTGTGACACTGTTTGGCTTTTTTCTCGAGGGATGAAAGCCAATTGTATTATGACGGGAACCACGTTGCTGAGGCAACGCGGGGTCTATGAGTCCGTATAAATACAAATAAAACAGTGTCGTCTGATTAATTACGGCTACATTTAATTCTAAGGAATTAAATTAAATATAATCTAACTTTGAGGAGTTAGATATTCAGCCTATCATTCAGACTATGTTCACCTTATTGTGGCTGCATTTAATTCTAAGGAATTAAATTAAAATATTATCTGACTTTGAGGAGTTAGATATATTTTTTATTCAGCCTATTATTCAGATCAGGTTGCACGGGTTTGGTGATTATGATGGCATTTAATTCCGAGGAATTGAGTGTCATGTTATCCGACTTTGATAAGTTGGATACTTTAATTCTGTCACCCAGGCGTGTTTAACTTGTGAACTGGATATTCATCTAAGATGGAGCCCTCCTGAAGTTGATGTCGTTCTCGCCGCCTTGTGGCCTGCGGGACACATCAGTTTCAGGCAATTGCTAATCGCAGTGTCCGCTCTAGGGTTGTGGCCCTGTTGAGCTGCTCCCTTAGATGAGGCCCCTGCTGGCCAGCCCCCTCTCCCGGGTAGGAGCGATCGAGGTCGCCTCCCCTGTGGAGTTTTCGGGAATCGACGTTGTGTTCCCGCCGTCTAGTACGCTTCGGGCCACATCGTTTCCCCGCGCACGCGTGCTGCACCAGCCGCCTCTAGCAAGACTTGCGGTGGTTCAGCAAACGCGTACGCACACCGAAAATCTTCCTCGATTTCGCCCTGCCGGTTAGCCGCTTCAGGGGGTCGGGGAGGAGGCTCGGTTGACACCCGAGACCGGCCTCGAGAGGCTGGTTCCCTTAGCAGATTATCTCGGCGCATGGTTATGCCTCCGAATATATCAGCTTGGGGCCTGCGACTGTAGAAAGGGGCATACAGACTGCAGTCCGATTACCTTCCCCTGAAGTTCAGTGGGGTGGTCTGGACGGCAGTGGTCCCTGGGCAGGTTCGGGTAATGGAACAGGAAGTTCACTCCCTGCTGGTAGGGAGGCCACAGAATGTGCTCCTCCGCCAGACAGGGAGTCCGGGTTCTACAGCCGGTACTTCACAGTTCCTAAGAGGGATGGCCAGTTGCATCCAACTTTGGACCTGAGGTACTTGAATCGTTCTCTGAGGAGATTCAGATTCAAGATGCTTAGCAATTCCTCCATTGTGATTCAGATCCAGTCTGAGGACTGGTCTGTCACGATGGGTCTGAAGAGGACGCATACTTCCCTGTATCCATCCTTCTGTGTCACAGGAAGTTCCTGAGGTTCGCTTTTTGGGGCAAAGCGTACCAATATCGGGTTCTTCCAGGCGGCCTAGCCCTTTGAGACTCTACACACAGTAGCGTGTTGTCGCCTTCTCAGAGAACTGTGTTCCTGGGAGTCGTATGGGATTCTCTACGTTGTGGGCACAATTGTCTCCCGAACGTATCGAGTCCATACGGGCGGTGGTCTCTAAAAAGAAGCTAGGCCACAGCATCACTGTGAAGCAGTTTAAGGCTGCTGGGGCTCATTGCGGCTGCGTCCAACAGAATATCTCTTGGCCTGCTGCATGAGACCCTTACAGTGGTAGCTGGAAATCAAGGGGTTTTCCTCGGGGGGGAAAACCATTCTGTATGATCAGGGTAACGCGCAGATGCCTTCGTTCCCTAGTCATATGGAAGAAACCTTGGTTTCTGTCCCAGGGGCCAGTGTTGGGAGCGTTCTGTTGCCGGTAATCCGTTTCAACAGGCACCTCCCTCACTGGCTGGGACGTGGTTATGGGAAGTAAACCAGGTGGCTTTCCTTGAGGGGAAATCCATTCTGTATGATCAGGGTAACGCGCAGATGCCTTCGTTCCCTAGTCATATGGAAGAAACCTTGGTTTCTGTCCCAAGGGCCAGTGTTGGGAGCGTTCTGTTGCCGGGAATCCGTTTCAACAGACGCCTCCCTCACTGGCTGTGACGTGGTCATGGCGGCCGCTTTGCGAGAGGTCTGTGGGAGACCAGGCATTTCTCCTGGCACATCTACTGCCTGGAAATGCTGGAGGTCTACAAAGCTCTGAGGAGCTTTTTCCCGGACCTCCGCGGCCACCATGTACTGATACGGAGGTAAACCAGGTGGCTTTCCTTGAGGGGAAATCCATTCTGTATGATCAGGGTAACGCGCAGTGGCCTTCGTTCCCTAGTCATATGGAAGAAACCTTGGTTTCTGTCCCAAGGGCCAGTGTTGGGAGCGTCCTGTTGCCGGAAATCCGTTTCAACAGACGCCTCCCTCACTGGTTGGGGCACGGCAGGGGGGTTTGAGGTTGCGCCCTCTTTGCAGACTGGCGCATCACATCCTCCTGTGGTCCCAAGGGAAACTGTTGTCCATCAGGGCAATGTATGTCCCGGGGGTCCAAAATCAGGGAGCAGACATCCTGTCGAGGCAGGGGCTGAGGCCCGGGGAGTGGCGACTCCACCCAGAGGTGGTGGAGGCCATATGCAAGAGGTTCGGCCCAGTGGAAGTGGATCTGTTTGCGTCTCGAGAGACGTCCCACTGTCCACTGTGGTTTTCCCTCACGCATCCAGCTCCACACCTCGGCGCGCCTGGAGCGCATGCTTCAGAGCAATTACTACCGCCATTACGTTCCAGCTCCCCTTTTATACTTCCGGGTATGCCGTCACAATGACGTCATCACGCACGGCAATCGGATTGGCCTAGTTGGCATTCTGGTTTCAGATTCGCTGATGCTAAGGGAGCATCCCCAAAGCGTCGTCCCGATGCAGTGCTCGTTCCCCTTCTCAGGGAACAAGGGTTATATACATAACCCGAGCAGTTTTTTAAAAACTGCTTGTTTGAAAGAAATGTTTTTTGTTAACTAAAAAAAAGGAAAAAAGAAAACAGTCATTCTTTAGACATCCTTTAAAGGGGTCATGACATGATAAATCAAATTTGCCTCTATCTTTTGACATAAAAGAGGTCTTTGTACCATTAAAACATCCTGCAAGTTTCAGAGCTTAAAACATCCTCCTCCTTATAAACAAAGCATTTATTTAATCAACCTCCAAAAACGTCTCGTCTTGATATTGCGGGATCTCTGACACCACACAGGAAAAACATTTGCATATGACTGCCTCCAGAGCAAGACATCGATGAATAGTTAAACATAATTGCACCATAGGCCCTGCCCATTTTCATTCAGTCGCTTAAAGGGTTAGTTCACCCAAAAATGTAACTACTGTCATTAATTGCTCACCCTCATGTTGTTCCAAACCCGCAAGACCTTCGTTCATCTTCGGAACACAAATGAAGATATTTTTGATGAAATCCGGGAGCTCTCTGACTCCTCCATAGACAGCTATTTAATTAACACTTTCAAGGCCCAGACAGGTAGTAAAAACATCATTCAAATAATCCATGTGACTCCAGTTGTCAGAATACTTTTTGTGCGCAAAAAACAAACCAAAAATTTTCAAATGTTGAAAATAATTAAATTTTTCTGCATATATATTTCGTTTTTTTTATGTGCAAAAAACTTTATTAACATTATAAGTAAACCTCAAGAAAAATTAAAGTAATAAAAAAAAACCCATGTCAGGATCTCTTTAAGGAAGTAGTGTTCCTGATGTTTTTCATTCTTCTAGATCCATGCTCTATTATCTTAACATGAACTGGATATGCCATAATAAGCTTTGCTGAACACTGCATGACTCGCTTTGGAGTCTCTCTCTCTGTCTCTCTCTCTCTCTCTCTCTCTCACTCACTCTCACTGGCTCTAATGTCATTTGCTGCTGTTTTGCCTTCATTTTCAAGTTTGTCCTAAATTCTGTCCTGATGGATCATGTAAAATCCTCACCAAGCATGTCATTTCTGCAAGAATACACACAAATGTCTCAGAGTTGTTATGGTGAAATGGCATCCATGTACAAATCTGAGATTTTGCTTAATCCCACATGTAGAAACACATATACTCTCTCTCTCTCTCTCTCTCTCTCTCTCTCTCTCTCTCTCTCTCTCTCTCTCTCTCTCTCTCTCTCTCTCTCTCTCTCTCTCTCTCTCTCTCTCTCTCTCTCTCTCTCTCTCTCTCTCTCTCTCTCTCTCTCTCTCTCTCTCTCTCTCTCTTTCTTTCTCTCTTTCTTTCTCTCTTTCTTTCTCTCTCTCTCTCTCTCTCTCTCTCTCTCTCTCTCTCTGTTATACACATGCAAACACACACACACACACACACACACACACACACACTGTTTACTGTCTATCTTCCTATCGTGACTCTTATTCAGGGTTAGGCCTGCAGCCTGGCAGCAGGAGCAAGTCTGAGTTTTATTATACACTAAATGGCAGCTCGGTCGATCACCCTGCCCAGTCCAAAGCCAAAAGCACATGGTACATAGATGAAGGTAATCAATAATCAATACAAATGGAAGACTGCGGAACTCTAATGATAAACATCTTAACAGCAAGGTGCCATCCTGCAGATATCTAGCCTAAAATTAGAACACACTTAACTTTAGGTTCCTTTAATAATCTTGTCATGAATAAGTCATCACATGTTAATCAATGCCTTTGAATACATCAACTGTGATTTTAAAAGCAACTTGCTGCTGAGATCTTTTATTGGGAGTCTGGTTCACTGTGACATGAGTGGCATGCGACTTCATAGCATGACATCATTGATCAGAATATGAACATCTCCGGTGTTATCGTGAATGTTCTGTACACGCATTTGTGTTTGCATTTCAAATTCAGAATTCAACTAAAATTTGCTATACGGCAATACAAAAATAATTAATTAAAAAAATTAAATTAGATTAATTATTATTTTTTTTATTTTTTTTAGAAAACTGAATTAATTTGTAAGTTGCAGTATACATAAAATGTTTAATATTTGTGACTAGTTTTACGTTTGTATGATTTGTGAAAGCCTTTTATATTTGGTATTGCTGGTACACTCAAGCCATATCTCCACTCATCCGTTGTGTAATTGTGTTTGATCGTATGTGTGTGAATGTGTATTTGGTGCTAAACATATTGGGAAACTGTATTCCTTATAACATTGCTTTCATCTGTGTTACTATTTCATATTTCATGTCACACTATACTAACATGCACTATTGGAGGAGGTTGCAAGGGTGGTCTGTGATTGGTTATGGGGTTTATATTGTGTTTGGGGCCTGTACTTCTTTTGTTCTCATTCACCAGGCTGTCTGTTCATCACATTTCTTATGCTTGATTCCTATGGTGACACTTTCCTGTAGCCCATAACAATGTTTACCAATATCTTCATATTTTATGTGTTGGTATGTGCTTCAGTGAGGAGGAAATAACCAGCACTGATCAG
The DNA here is from genome assembly GCF_949357685.1 of Gobio gobio. NCBI lineage: Eukaryota > Metazoa > Chordata > Actinopteri > Cypriniformes > Gobionidae > Gobio > Gobio gobio. The sequence goes on from NC_137098.1 coordinate 42,228,220, forward strand.
CTCTGAGAGGACATCATATTTTGGCTATGTTTTAGTATACACTACACTGCTGTTCAAAAGTTTGGGTCAGGAAGATTTTTTCAAAACAAAATTCATACTTTTTATTCTTCATCCTTTTATTCATACTTTTAAAATCATGCATTAAATTGATCAAAAGTGACAGTAAAGATATCTGACTGTCAATGAGACACAAGCTCTCCATTTAAATGAAACATTTCTTATTATCATTAAAGGGTTAGTTCACCCAAAAATGAAAATTCTGTCATTAATTACTTACCCTCATGTCGTTCGACACCTGTAAGACCTCCGTTCGTCTTCGGAACACAAATTAAGATATTTTAGTTGAAATCTGATGGCTCTGAAAGGCCTCCATTGGCACAATGGCACGGTACACTCTCAAGACCCTTAAAAGGTACTAAAGACGTCGTTACAAAGTCCATCTCACTACAGTGGTTCTAAAATAACTTTATGAATCGGCGAGAATAGTTTTTGTGCGCAAAAAAACTCTAAATAACGACTTATATAGTAATGACGATTTCAAACCACGGCCTCATGAAGCTTCGAAGCGTTATGAATCAGTGAGTCGAATGAGCAGTTTGGATCGCCAAATTTCAGCAGTTTGGCGGTTTGACACGCGATCCGAATCATGATTCGACTCACTGATTCATAACGCTTCGAAGCTTCATGAGGCCGTGTTTTGAAATCGTCATCACTATATAAGTCGTTATTTAGGGTTTTTTTGCGCACAAAAACTATTCTCGCCGATTCATAAAGTTATTGTAGAACCACTGTTGTGAGATGGACTTTGTAACGACGTCTTTAGTACCTTTTAAGGGTCTTGAGAGTGAACCGTGCATTGTGCCAATGGAGGCCTTTCAGAGCCATCAGATTTCAACTAAAATATCTTCATTTGTGTTCCGAAGATGAACGGAGGTCTTACGGGTGTCGAACGACATGAGGGTAAGTAATTAATGACAGAATTTTCATTTTTGGGTGAACTAACCCTTTAATGTTGAAAACATCATACAAATTTTTTTTCATATAACTGTTACTATTTACTGTAGTTTTGATCAAATAAATGCAGTTTTAGTGAGCATAAGAGACTTTTTACAAAAATATTACCGACCTTAAACTTTTGAATGAACCAAAGACCAGTGTATAAATGTAAATCTTCTCAATTAAAGATGACTGTTTCATTTAAGCCATTTAAACCGTTTATTATAATTACCTGTCATCATCAATTACCTATCATAACATTAGCTGTGATGTCATTTGATGGTTTATATTGATTGATCAGTTTCTGGTCCTTCACACTGATGCATCTTCTGGTTATTATGACCTCTTGGTACAACCTCTCATTTCTTTGGCTTTGTTTCATGACAGTCGGTGAGGACCCGGCCAAATCCCTCACGGACATGCCCCCAGACTTCAACCCAAGCTCGTCCCCCTCTCGAGCTCCACCCACAACCACTTCGCTGTCCAATGATAACAAGTTCCACTCCCTGCCCTTCAGCTTGAGTCGCAAAGTTGGCTCCAATGGGAGCATGAGCCACGGCCCACTCTCCCTGTCTGCTGGCTCTGTGATGGGGGAGCAGCAGGAGGTCTTGCCACCTGCTACCACGCCTGTCCAGAGGCCTCCATCACCACCACAGGGCCAGCCAGGGTTAGAGGTCGGGTCAATGGTGGAGGTCAAAGAGAACCCACCGCTGTGTGGGGTCATCCGTTGGGTTGGCCTACCTCCAGGACTACAAGAGCCACTAGCTGGTCTAGAGCTGGTCAGTAGATTCATGTGTGTTTCTGTACTGTAACTATAGTATTAGTTTTCAACATATATGTTTTCAACATAACATGATAAAAATAAGAAATGTTTCTTAAGCACCAAATCAGCATATTAGAATGATTTCTGAAGGATCATGTGACACTGAAGACTGGAGTAATGATGCTGAAAATTCAGCTTTGCCATCACAGGAATTAATTACAATAAATTATATATATATTTAAATATTTTAAATTATTGTATTAATATATATATTTTTTTAATCAAATGAGAACAGTCTTGGTGAGCATAAGAGACTTATTTCCAAAACACAAAAAAATCTTACCAACCCCAAACTGTTGAAAGGTCTATATTAGTGCTATATTTGCTATTTTCTAAACTATTTGTTTCTTATTTGTGTTTAGGAGGAGGAGTGTGTGGGCTGCACTGATGGCACATTTAAAGGGATTCGTTATTTCACGTGTCCACCAAAGAAAGCTCTGTTTGTCAAACTGAAGTGTTGCAGGCCAGACTCACGTTTCCCTTCCTTACATCATTCACCCAACCCCATAGAACGATGCAACTCCATAGGTAATAAACACTTGATGTGTCAGTACCTATGGGTATGATAAGCCTACAGTAATGTTTACATGACGTGTGTTTTAGTCATTTAGCAGATGCTTTTATCCAAAGCGACTTACAAATGAGAACAATAAAAGCAATCAAACCAACAATAGGGCAACAATATGTCAGTGCTGTGACAAGTCCCAGTTAGTCTAGCACAGTACATGTAGTATATTTTAAATAAAGAATGAATAGATATTCAAAATAGTATAGTAAGTGTTAGTATTTATGGGTCAAGTTTTGCTGAAATAGATGCGTCTTTAGCCGTTTTTTGAAATTGGCTACAGCAGCTCAGGTTGAGTTAGGCAGGTCATTCCACCAGCAGAAAAAAGTCCAGGTAAAGGTCAGTGAAAGTGATTTTTTGCCTTTTTGGGAAAATGACGGCATTCACTTGCAGAACGCAATCTTCTGGAGGGCACACAAGTCCTGAGTTTAGGTATGGGAGTGCAGAGCCAGTGGTCGTTTTGTAGGCAAACATCAGTTCCTTGAATTTGATGCGAGCAGCAATTGGCATCCAGTGCAAGTTTATGAGGAGAGGTGTGACGTGCGCTCTCTTTGGCTCGTTAAAAACCACTCTTGCTGCCGCATTCTGGATCAGTTGCAGAGGCTTGACAGTACATGCTGGAGGGCCTGCCAAGAGAGAATTACAATAGTCCAGTCTGGATAAAGCAAGAGCTTGAACAAGGAGTTGTGTAGCATACTCTGATGGGAAGGGCCTGATCTAGAGCAGACATTGCAGTTACATTAACTCATTAAAGGGCCAGGTATAGTTTTCCAGTATTTCTAGTACACAATTGAGAGTGCAAGTTCTTAAAAGTATACTCTGTTGACCCTGAACACGGATAGATGCATTCGGCATGTGCACACTACCTAGTGGACCTAGTGGAGCTAAAATAACTTGCTGATGATTAAATTAAAATTGCGTTATAAAGATTTTGAGCCAAATACAGGCAAGGGAAATGTACTTTTGGCTTAACAATAAATGAACCAGCATTCCAGAGGGTTTAAAAATGTGAAACGTGTATTTTTGTTAAAGAAATTTTTATTTTTTTATCTGAAAGTTGGAATACTTTTCAAAGTGAATTAGTTTTCAGGTTATGTGTTACAGACGTGTGGATGAAGTTTGCATTGTAGTTTACAGTGCTGTACTGATAGTTGTATCACATCCTTTTCTCGTTTTTGTGAATCATGCGTAAGCTTACGTCACTATAACAAAACCGTTAGAATAAAACTTTGCACAGACAAGAGTAGGAAGTGATTCTGTCACACTAAGATTGTTACCATGCACAATAAATAAGTTTTGTGACTATACTTTGAAAATAGCATGTGTTTTTATATTGTATATTTTTGTAAACTGAAGGTTGAATTTGACTTTTTGTGGTATCTGTAGTAATTAACATTATGCCACAAATGCTGTCAGTAAAGCTTAAATGTATTGATGTCAGAACCCGTTTTTTAAAATCTCAGAGCATTGAAGCTTATATTGTACTTGATTGATATGACTCATCAGTATGTTTTGCTGCAGCTTTTGGGGGTTATCTGAGTGAAGTAGTTAATGAGAACACTCCTCCTCGGACGGAGAATGATGGTTTGGAGGTGATGGTGGGGAAGAAGAAAGGAATTCAAGGACATTATAACTCCTGCTATCTGGACTCTACTCTGTTCTGGTGAGCACACACACACACACACACACACACACACATGTTGGTACTCCAATCATTATGAGGACATTCCATAGGCGTAATGTTTTTTTATACTGAGATAATAGCCACGTTTCCACTGTCGGGCAAAAAGCAGACATGCTTGTGCGTGCCAGTCGCGTTTCCACTGTCAGTTCTGGGGCTTGATCGGGCCTTGTCTGGGCTTCCTCTGGGTTTTTTGGCTCTGCGAATACCGTTTTGAATTACAAGGACATCGGCATGTCCTCATGTAGGGGCCGTGGTCTGAAACCTGAATACACACTACAATATAAGGATGGTCCTCATAATGTAGGTCAAACCAGTACACACACACTCGTGCACACACACACACACACACACACACACACACACACACACACACACACACACACACACACACACACACACACACACACACACACACACACACACACACACACACACACAAATACACACTGACTCACACACGTTTAATTTCTCCATGATATGTACACAGAGAGTTAAAAGTTTATTTCTTTACTCATTACGTATTACATTTGTTTGACATTAGTGCAATGGATAGAAGATGCTTAACAGATTATAAACTGTTTATATTTAATGTTACATTCATAAATATGTATTCTTCTGTCTCTCTCTGTATGTCAGTCTATTCTCTTTTAGTTCTGTGTTGGATACAGTACTCCTAAGGCCAAGATCCAAGACTGATGTAGAATATTACAAAGAGACTCAAGAGTTACTGCGCACAGAAATAGTCAACCCTCTACGAATGTGAGTGAAATACAGTTTATTACCACACATTATTTGGCTGCTTCATCTCTATTAGCCAATATAACATTCTACATAATCATCCAGGTATTCTTCACTTATTCTCTGTGACAGATCTGGTTATAAACTTTTATTAATCTGTCTGTGTGTATTTGTTAGACATGGCTACGTGTGCGCCACTAAAATCATGAAACTTAGGAGGATATTGGAGAAAGTGGAGGCGGCGTCAGGATTCACATCAGAAGAGAAGGGTGAGAAAAGTCTCACTGTAGTTCATGTCACACTGTAGAAGAAGAAATGTATTGACACTGCCCTCTGTAGGTGCAAACAGAAACTGATTACATTTTTATTCAGCTGAGTTATTTTCATTTTGAGCATCTGCAATATTGAGGAACAACACAAATAGAGAATTCCTTTTTAGAGGTGCATCAACATGATTTTTCCAGGAAATGTTGATACTACATTGTATTGGTTGGAAAACAGTACTTTATACTATGAAATATGAAGAAATAATGTTGTCAGCTACACAATATGACTGCAAAACTATATCAGACTTGTCATAATATTGTTATATGAGCTCTTGTTCTTAGATGTTAAAATGTAAAAGAAATCCCTTCAGAAGCTGTTATTATTATACCAAGTGGTTTGGGAATGGATTTTTTCCCATTTACTTTTATGATGAGTACATCCTGTTGTTTTAGGGGACATTGTGCTCCCATACTGAAACACAGGTGGCACCTGTTATGTCCACTTTGTGAAAACTCTTTATCATTGAAGCATGTTTTATTATATTGTGCTGGTTTTAACTCTGTGAGAACCTTTTATTCAGTTAACTCTTTTGAAGACATTTTAACAGTTAAACCAAATATAGTTTTAGAGTTTTTTGCAAATATAAATAGTAAAAACCTGATATAGTATTACCATAACATTTTCTCACCATGAACATAGCCACAGAAGCTGGCATGGTGTTAAAAACTTGTCCACTTTGTGATTTTATAAAGCACACAGCCTTGTTATGACACGCAGAACATTCAATTCTTTGTATAAGCAGAGTAAAATGTTACAGATAATGTCATTAATTGTAAGAATGCAAATTTTTTGTTTTCAAAACCTAATTGTTCATCAAAACACAGACACTATATTGATCAAGACTAGAGCACCAAAAATGTATTCAATGTTTAAATTATGGCACTCAAAATGATAAAAATATGGGGCCCACTTTATATACTTCAGTAGTCTTCAACTACTATGTAATAACATTTCATCATTCGATATAATGCACTTATAGTGTAAATACATGTTTTTACATTGTACTTATGTTTAAAAAATACCTGCATGTAATTCAATCTGTAAGTAATTTCTGTTACTACATCTATAATTACACTGTTCACCCGACTCCTACCCCTTAACCCACCCTACAACCTACCCATACCTTGAAACCTGTCCCTGACTTTACCTGTATCCCACCTCAATAGCAGCAAGTGTTTTGTAACAGCATTTTTATTTATTTATGCAAGTACAGTAGTTAAAGAATCCTAATATTAAACCATTTGTATGGTGTGAATTGTAACATGTTATTCTCTCTCTGTTTAGATCCTGAGGAGTTCCTGAACATCCTGTTTCATCACATCCTCAGAGTCGACCCTCTTCTCAAACTTCGGTGCGCCTCACACACCCTTCAAATCAAATCCATGCTAGAATCAGCATATTTGGGAACTGCACTAGTATTACAAAGTGGTGTTTTCCTCTTTGATCTTATTCAGGTCTGCAGGGCAGAAGGTTCAGGACTGTTACTTTTATCAAATCTTTATGGACAAGAAAGATAAAGTTCTGGTGCCAACCAGCCAGCAACTTCTGGAGTGGTCCTTCATCAACAGTGATCTTAAATTTGCAGAGGTATGTACACAAGGCATGCTCTATATCTTTGTTAACCAGAGGCCAATTATACTTCCTTGTTTTATTGTTCTGTACAATATTTTTTACTGTAAAATATTTTTTTCTAAAAACATAAATACAACTCTAATATACATTTTTTAAAAGTTTGAGGTCTGTAAAATCTGTAAAATGTTTTTAAAGAAATTTCTTAGGCTCACAAATGATGCATTTATTAGATCAAAAATACAGTAAAAAATAATATTGTGAAATATTTTGTAATTTAAAACTGTTTTCTATTTGTAATTTAAAACTGTTTTCTATTTGAATATATTTTAAAGTGGAATTTATTCCTGTGATGGTAAAGTAGCGTCTTCCAGTCTTCAGTGTCACATGATCCTTTACAAAGCAACCTAACGTGCTGATTTGGTGCAAAAAATGTCTTAGAAATTTTGAACCATGAACTTTCTATTCATCTTTGATAAATATAAAGCTCAAAAGAATGGCATTTATTTGAAATGGAAATTGTTTGTAACATTTATACATGTCTTTATTGTTACTTTTGATCAATTTAATACATCCTTGCTAAATAAAAATTATTTTCTTTAAAAATCTTACCCCAAACTTTTGAATGGTAATGTAGTAATTTTAATGTATTTACAATCATTTCAGTTATTTGTTTAATTCTACTTACTTGTTAAATCAATTTGAGGTACTATTTCTGAACTTTTACATTTATACTGCACATGATATTACTACTACTACTACTACTACTATTACTATTATTTTATAAATTAGATGTTGAAATTATCCAAATAAGCACATAGAACAAACACAAAATGAAAAGTAGAGAATTTACACATTCAAATATTGTTGGATAGTGTTGTGTAAGGATAAATGAAGGGGACTGTCATGTTCTTGTGTGTTTGTTTCTGTCCAGGCCCCTTCTTGCCTTATAATTCAGATGCCTCGCTTTGGGAAGGACTTTAAGATGTTTAATAAGATCTTCCCTTCTTTGGAGCTTGACATCACAGATCTATTAGATGACAGTGAGTCAGTTGGATTCGTGCAGTTGTTTGAATAAAATTCCACATACCAAAGTAATGAATCTGTGTTTGAGATAAAGAACACATTTTATTGCAATATGCATCATTCAAGCTGTGCTCTGTTTTCAGTGTTTAAAGGGAAATGGTATAACAAATTTTTTTGTCAGCCCCTAGAGAATGTCGAATCTGTGGTGGTTTAGCTTTTTACGAGTGCAGAGAGTGCTACGAAGATTGTGACATCACACCAGGAAAGATCAAGCAGTTCTGTGAAAAGTGCAATACACAGGTAGGACACACGGACATATGCAAATTTAAGCACAAATGTGCTCTTCTAGCTTTATGAAAATTCAATTATCTTGTCTGCAGTACCTTACATATCCACTAGATGGAGGCTTTTCCAAATAAATCACTGTTCAAATGCATTTACCCTAGTGTAGACAACTATAACAGTTCCTTACAGTGGTTAAATATACATTAATCTGCATATTTTTCCGAATATTTGACACTGAGTATGTGTTCACTTCCTGGACCTTTAGGTACATCTGCACCCACGGCGCAAGTCTCATCGGTATGTAAAGTTATCTGTCCCTAAAGAGCTTCAGGAGTCAGTGTGGAGACAGGGATCTTACCCTCACCAGCAGATGGAGTTGTTTGCTGTGCTCTGCATTGAGACGAGCCACTATGTCGCCTTTGTCAAATACGGATCCGCAGACTCTGCCTGGCTGTTCTTCGATAGTATGGCTGACCGCGACGGTACAGATTACTTTTTTGTGTTATTGTTTTTTAATCGTATATGATTTAAATTGAACTTTCGCTCACTTGTGAGTCACAATAATAAATTGACGCACCATTCTTTTATTGAATTTACTATCGTTTTTCTAACTTATTTTCTCTGTTTTTGGTGGCAGGTGGTCAGAACGGGTTTAACATCCCACAGGTGTCCCCGTGCCCAGAAGTGGGGGCCTACCTGAAGATGACCCCAGAGGAACTCCACGCGCTGGACCCCAAGAACATCCAGGGCTATGCACGCAGACTTCTCTGTGACGCCTATATGTGCATGTACCAGAGTCCTTCCATGAGCCTCTATAAATAGAGAGGGGGAAATAAAGAAGGACGGAAAGGTAGGAAAGAGAATGGCCGAGAAGGAGAGAGATGATGGAACGAGGGAACAGAGAAAGGGGGCTGTGGTGAAGAGAGAACGAGGAAGAAAAAAAAGAAGAAAAGTGCACAGCAAGACGCACTCAAGATTGAATATCCCATGTCCAGTTGCCTCATCCTCTCTTCTGCATCTCTCTGTACATACCGCAGAGTAAATATGGCCATAAGAGCGAAGGCGAGATCAAGAGAACGAACGGAAAAGCCTATTTGCACTGTGTGAGAGCGTATGTGTTTGTGTGTGTTTGTTGAAGTGTTGTTGTTGTTTTCTCTGATTTGTGCCGTCTTTGACTGAGCTCCAACTCTTGAGTGTGCGAAGTGGCGTTTTTGCTATTTGAACACGGAGAGAACCCACTATCTTTCCATATCGCAGACACTCACTCACCTGACGGCTTAACATTCGCCACCTTTCGCCAGAACTGACCCCTCCAAACGGCAACATACTCTACCCCTGTAAATGAAGCCTTGGATGAATGACCAAAACGAGGCGTTTCCCTTCTGTCTGAATGCCTCCACTCATCACGACCCATCTTAATGCACTGCAGCATCCAGCATTAATTATAGTTGAGACGGACCGTGTGTAGCCCCATGTTTTTGCCTTTATATTTTGCTGTGAAGTCTTTGTCAGGTGTGTTCACATACAGCATAGCCCTCGACTGCCATGCACTGGTCCGACGAATGAGATGATTAAGCACACAATTTTTTTTGGACATGAAGAATAATGTAATTGAGCTTTTCCTTGTTGAATTAGGACTTATTTCATTTTATTATAATTAGTTTTTTTTTATAAATATAGATATTATGTTATTTTAAATATCACAAGAATTAATAGCAGCTCCCCAGGCCATGCTCTCGAAGTGAAACAAATATCAGTAAATTACTTCTTACAGATGCAAGTCAATTTTTGAAAGTATTATGATAACATTATGATATTCAAAAAGTTATAGTTTTGCAGTTAAGGACATGCTCATGTTATAAAGAGCTGATTCAAGTTCCTGTTTGTATATGACATGCTCTGGTTGAGTGTTCACTGCTGAGGTTGAATGGGCAAGAGCTGTCTCACGCTATACTGCAGCACTGTTGGCTAATTTGCAGTAACACTGTTCATCGAGATACTGGTTTGATGTACCATGCACACTTTACCTATAGGTTACTGGATTGTTTACACAGCCTGGTTATAACTGAAGAGCTATGAAAAGAAACATGCATTGGGATTGTTTTTTAATCTCTGCTAATGTAACCGTACACTATGGGAGAGATTTTCTCCGGCTGTAACGGGAGAAAGGATGACGACTAGTGTACTTGTGTAAAATGAAGCCAGGTGGACTTTATTATCTCTGTGCTGTTCTCTTAAATGTTAACTAAATTAAAATGCCATTTTGAAAACAGCTTTTGTGGTAATGGCTGCACTGCTTTTGATTTGCTCATTTGGGATTATGTTTGGTAAAATGTGTGAAAAAACAAAAATAGAAGTGAAGACAAGCAAGAGGATGGAGTGCAGTTTGTGTGTGTATGTGAAGTGAATATTTACCTTGAAAAGTTGACAGATGTGCCACCAAGCTGTGAGAATCTCTGTCTTCGCAAGTCACCGAGATGTGTGCAGCATTTGTGCTTTGATGCCAGCAGTGTTTTCATCTGCCACGTGTGTGAGAGTGTTTGTAGACTGTCTTCAGCAGGCAGACGAGCGTGATGTGTTTGGATGTCCATTGCCTTCAGTGTTGTCATAAGTCTGTGAGTGTTTGTGTGGGGATTTCTACTGCCAGCGGTGCTGCTGCTTTCACCTGTCACCTGTGTGGATCTCATTAACATGGTGTCACGACCGGGGCATGATGTGGTCTCGGATGCAAACACACCAACGCTGGACAGATGGGGCTGATGTGTAGTGAAGGCTCAGTAACTGGACACACACACACACACACACACACACACACAGACACACACACAGACAGACATGCCACATTGCGTCCCTGCCCCTGATGACCTCGTATGGTCTTGGCCATTACATGTTCAGTTGTACCAGTAGATGTAGCAATATACATTTCTGGGTTATTTTAATGTGTCCTTGTTATGGTATAATTGCATAAATAAGTACTGAGTATTATTAATTAATAGCATGTACTTTAGGTTTAGGGGTTGGTTTAGTGCAAGTTGCTAGTAATTATTGATCATTTACTCTTGTTACAATAGTAAATACATGTAACGTATAACAAGGACACATTAGATTAAAGTGTTGATCGTCGACTGTACATTTGGATTCTCAATTATTAGTCTGTTGGTGTTTTATAAATCAGGTTTCCCGCCAATAAAAATATATATATACTCTACTTAACTCAAACCCATCATTGCTGCCTTTTAGTCTTGTCGTCTCACGTCCATTTCAAGCCTGCAAAATGCACAATTGCAATGCTAGTATTTGTGGCCACAACAGCTGGCTCACAATGCTCTCTTGTAGCTTTATGCTGTGGCATATGCCTGCCGTGTGCCACATGCTAATTTAGCCTACGTTGGCGCTACCTGACCAGATGGAGAACAGTATTGCCATTCTCACCATTAGACTATCGCCTGGGAGGTGAATGTCAAATAAAATCAAAGCATATGGATTCCTTCTCTGTCAACTTTGATTCAGACAAACAGAAGATCTGCTGTTGTTAGAGGTTTACCTCAGCCTCCCGATGAGAGTTCAGGAACATAACGATTGGTTTTATGTGTGCTTTTGCTATGTGGACTCAAAACATTATTTTGCTGCTTGTTCAATTGACTTAATAAGCTAATGGAACACAATTTTATTTAACTTAACTTCATTGTGTGCAATCCACTTAAATTTGTAAAACATAATTTGACTTAATCTGTTTATGTTGGGACTACATGATGGCCAGAAGATTTAGTACCCAGCATGTTTTGCATGGGGCTGAATAGGAGAGTAAATGTTGAAGTCTTATTTTATGTGTTTTTGATTAAGTTAAAAAAGGTGAATGTTTTAAACTTAAGTTTCGGCAGTTACTATAATGCTGAAAATGGCTCTTGTGCTTATACGATGAGCGTTTCTTAACTCTTTCCCCACTTAAAAAAAAAGAAAAAAAAGTTGCCATTCACCGCCAGCGTTTTTGATCATTTTCTCAAAAATGGCCCCCAGAATATTTTGTTGTATGAATATCTGAACATGCCAAAAGAACGGCCTCGATCTGCTTAAAAAATGTTTTATAGCTTCAACGAATAAAGGGAAATCCCGCACACTATCAGTACTTGCAAAAAATATGAAAACTTTTTATTAGCAACGTTTCGGTCTACTGACCTTCATCAGGCATATACCTATTCTAGCTAATTCTATAGCTTCAAAATTCTTCTTTTTTTTATCAACACTTGAATGTGGGTAAGTTTAAAAAACAACAACAACATTTTGAGCTAAAGGCTGAGAAAATCGCATTTTTGTAAAATACTAACGTTACATCCTTTCCAGATTGGATTCAGAACGATGATTAAAACATAGATGGGGTAACGTTAGATCGAGTCCATCAACACTAAGGTGACCAGCAGACGCCCCCGTTTTATGGGGATAATCCAGGTTTCTGATGTTCTGTCCCCGACTGGAGCTGTCCACGGAAATATCCCTATTTAACATATCCCAATTTAACATATCCCGCAAATACATTGCAAAAACGCCCAAGGCCCCACCAGGAGCAATCATTTAGTGATTATTTTCACCAACAGATGGCGTTGCGAGCTACGCTGACTCGACTTGGTCGCGCGCGCGCGCGGCTACTTTCTTAAGGCTACTTTACGTTACTTCATGAAGAAAGTAACCTGGAGGAGAGCAGGGCGCCATTATCCTCAAATATCAAAAGAAACATCGTTATCGCTTTTAAGGTAGTAACATACTAACTATTCATGTTAAATTAAAGTAATACTGTATGAATCAATTATTCTGCTTATACCACTGTTTACTTTAAGACATAACATATTTTATTTCAAGCCATTTGTTCGTTTTTTTTGTCCTTAAAGTGCTCTTGTCTGTAGAAATAATGTCTTACACATCTTATCCCATTGTGGCTAATTCCAAAACATTGTTTTAGAGCTAGTAATTGGTCAGTGTTTTCTGCAAGGACCAATAATGGAACTGTAATTTGTTCAGCAGACCTGGAACTACTTCATAGCTGTGAGTTTACTGGAAAATAATTGCACACCTTAGATCGTTTGTCAACTAATCCGAATCAAGCATTCAACAGCCCTGTGGTATAATAATAATAATATAATTTGTTGTGAATGACAGTTAGAAATATGACCGAAGGAGTTTGTTGCTACCACAGTTAGCTAGAATACACATTCGCGTAGCACTGGCATATTAGCGGAAATACGTAGACTGTAGGAGTGCGCTCTATGTGCAACCATGCTATACATTCTGTAGAAGAAAAACAAGTTTACCATGCTTGTGTTTGCTATTGCTAGCTACTTCATTTGAGTTGCTTTGCTACTTCATACTCAATTCAGCTTCAGATACAAAATATTGAAAGTTAAGTTGACATGGCAATTTCACGTTAAGAAATCTCATTTCCAACATGTGCTGACCACATTTAAATTAAGTTCAGCCGAAAATATTTTTGAGTCCATAGCAATAGTGCTTTGAAGCTTCTGAGCCGCTGCCTTCTTGACACAAAGATAAAGTATGTTGAAAATGAATGAAAAGAGATGTAAGAAGCAAACATCACTTTTGTGAATATGCATCTTTCACAGGTTGGCCTTCAGCTTTGCCTATATCCTGTTTTCCATAGTGAGTGCACATGCCTATAATCTGTGCACTCAGTATGGAAATATACAGACATTGGCTGTGATTTGACAACTGTTTTCTCATTCAGCGCATCTTGTTCTTCACCTTTACTGCTAGTTAGTTGAAATTCACTCCTTGAGTTGTTCCTCCTCATGTTCCCAAGGGAAAACATCTATGCAAACCGGTGAGAGAGAAAGAGAGAGTAAATGTTTAAACCTACTCAGACAACAGGAAAACAGTGATTTCCAGCAGTAAAGATGAAAGGGAATCTCGAGACAGAGCAATTTAAAGCCAATCAGTACTAACCCAATATAAACCCAGAGAATCACTTTAACTTCATCCTAACAGCAGCTTTTATTGGCCGTCTTCAAAGCTCAAAAACTAGAGCAGGTAATGCTGGGATGATGACTGATGATAGCATTACCTCTTCTTATTCGCCCTTCTTTAAACAATCTCTTTGATTAAGTTTCTTCTCGAGCTCTTAATGATCATCTTGATGCCTGTGATCAAACTTAGATAAGACTTTATCTGTCTGTCATTTCAGTTGTAAAACACACTCTTCACTAATCAAAGGGAAATTTATAGAGGTTTACGAACTGTGAAAGGTGTGAGAGATAGTAGAAAAATAGACATTGTGTGCATTTCATTTAATACATGTTGCTGTGTACCTGTGTAGTCATTAATGAGCTGTGTAGCAGATGCTGCAGTTGTCTCTGAAGAACAGGTGTTGCAGAGCTACATATGCAGCGTGCATGTGTAAAATATTTAAGCTTATAACAGGCAGCACACACACTTACACACACAGTGGCATGTGTAAGGTGCTAAAAGCAGTTAGCATCGGTGTGCAACTTGTGGCAGGACTGGTGTGTCTGACTGCACACCTGTGCACTTTTCATTCTCTCTTCTCTCCTTTCATCTGTCTCTAACGCTGCATTATTTACAGGTGCTTACTAGGACACAAGGCCTGTGTGACTTACAGTACACTTACAGTAACTTCCAACTGCTAGTTCTATATTTGTAATATGTTTTTATTTATTAGTAGTAAATAGTGAATCAATGTGAGTGAATGGCATATCTCTGTTTACCCCACATATATAGACTTCCCTTTTAAAGGTTGTGGTAAGTAAAGACATTTATACTGTTACAAAATATTTACATTTCAAATAAATGCAGTTCTTTCAAAAGATCTAATCATCAAAGAATCATGAATTTATTTATTTTTTTAATCAAAAATACTAGGTGTGAAATGTTTCTTGTTCTCCAAATCATCATAATAGAATGATTTCTGAGGGATCATTTGACATTGAAGACTGTGGCTGCTGAAATGGCTGCAGAAAATACATTTTTCAATTTCATTTTAAAAATTAAATGTACTTTTTAAAGAAAAGTATTTAAAATTGTAATACTACTTCACAGTTTTATTTGTTTTACTGTGTTTTTGCTTTGTGAGCAGAAGAGACTTAGTTTCAAACCAAATTAAAAAAAATAATCTTACCGACCCCAAACTTTTAAACGATAGTGTGCGTATAGAATATTTAATTTCAAAGGGATCCAAGGGCCCCAAAGTGGCAGACATCACGTATGGCACATATTTAAGGCCCTTGCATCACAATACAACTTTAATACACTAATTTGTAATATAAGGAAACATTCCTCCTCATATTGTGAATTGGTGTAAACCCTCAATATTTGAGTGAGTCCTCTATATGTGTGAATTTAGCAGATGAATGCAGCATGCAGAAGAGGAGGACCACACAGGGCTTGCAGATGAAGACTGAATGCGAGAACAGGAGCCTCATCGCCATGCAGATGACACGAGTCTGTCCCTCGACTCTGAGGTAAAACTCATAAAGAGTGCTTGTACACACACAATAGCATCTTCTTCATGTGCTGGCAGTTCTATTGTGCTATATGGCAAGAGGCCATGGAGAGTGCAATTATTCGTTTGTGATACATCCTTTTTTCCTGTCATTCCCGTTGTGGCGCAGAATGCTGGTTTTGTTCCGACACTCGGCGTTCCGGCTGGCAGCTGTCAGCTCCGATACCGTCTACTGCTCTCAGTGTTCCCAGCCGCTCCAGTCGGAATTCCTAATTAGATTTGCCATTTTCACGCGTCTGATTGCAATACATAACGACACAAAAAGGCCGGCGTCTCCATACACAGCTCTAACTGTAACAATTCATAACAATGCTCATTAACATGTATGGTGTTGCAGCATTGATTATGACATTACCATCTAAATGGATGACCTGCCCACGCAATTTCATTACCGGCTTGTAGATATGGATTAATAAACTTCTTATTCTAGTCCAGGCCTGGTTATTAATTACACAAATTAGTGAGGGGCAGGGTAATCAACTTAGGGTCTGTTTGCCTTATAATAATTGATCTAATTTTTAGCGAACATTGCTGTTGGGCAAGGTTGAGAGATCACCTCGTTAGCAAAAGTTTAATTCTGATCATAGTTCATGAGGCGTTTGCCTTAAGGTCAGATCTGAATGTCAGAAGCGTTTGAAATTGATTGGTGTTAAATTGAATCAATGTCATGTTCAGGAAAAACAATAACAGTTAATGGATGAGGCTGAAACGCCATCTGCAGAGGGAGGGAGAGATAGAGCAAGATGAGCAAGAGAGAAAGAGAGAAAAGAGAAAGAAGGAGGGAAGGATGGACAGAAAAGAAAGCAGCAAGGATGGGCAGGAAATAAAGAAGGAAAGAATGAAAGAACCAAGGGATGGAGGTGAGGAAGGAAAAGAAAGAAGCATGGACAGAAAACAAGGAAGTTTGGACAGGAAAGAAAGAAAGAAGGATGGACAGGAAAGAAAGTAGGAAGGATGTACTGGAAAGAAAGAAAGAAAGTAGGAAGGATGTACTGGAAAGAAAGAAAGAAGGATGGACAGGAAATAAGGAAGTTTGGACAGGAAAGAAAGAAGGAGAAAGAAAGAAAGAAAGAAGAAGGGAAGGAGAAAGAAAGAAGAATGAAGGAGAAAGAAAGAAGGAGGGAAGGAGAAAGAAAGAAGGAAGGGTGGACAGGAAAGAAAGAAGGATGGATAGACAGGAAAGAATGAAAGAACCAAGGGATGAAGTAGGGCTGGACGATTAATCGAAAAGTAATCGAAACCGAAATGCAAAACCTCTAACCGACGTAATTTTAGTTTTTAATCCTGGTAATACTTTCCCTTTAAAAAATTACTACAGCGTGTGTAGTCCCATGACTCTGCCCCACCCAGTTAGCGGGGACGCTGACAGTGATCAACACACAGACAGTGTCCTCACGAAAGTTTGTCAATTGTATGTGTTTAAAGGCTTGCCAGTTTGAACATTCAAGTGATTTTACACCATTCAATGACATCAATATGGAAAACATTGCACTTCAGTGCTCGTGAGCTGTTTTCTGTGACACCGAGAGCCAAACCGTCTTGTCTCTGACAATGCGAAAGCCCTGAAGCCAGATCACTTTCACTTGTGTCTTCAGTAAACTTTGACCTAGGATGGAGGGATGGATGGATGGGAGGAAGGAAAAGAAAGAAGATTGGACAGGAAAGAAAGAAGGATGGACAGGAAAGAATGAAAGAACTGAGGGATGGAGGGAGGGATGGGAGAAAGAAAGAAGCATGGACAGAAAATAAGGAAGTTTGGACAGGGAAGAAAGAAAGAAGGAGAAAGAAAGAAAGGAAAGGATTACAGAAAAGAAAGAGGAAGGGAAGGCGAAAGAAAGAAGGAAGGGTGGACAGGAAAGAAAGAAGGAGGGAAGGAGAAAGAAAGAAGAAAGGGTGGACAGGAAAGAAAGAAGGAAGGATGGACAGGAAAGAAAAAAGGATGAATAGACAGGGGGAAAAAGGATGGATAGACAGGAAAGAATGAAAGAACCCAGGGATGGAGGAGGAAGGAAAAGAAAGAAGCATGGACAGAAAATTAGGAAGTTTGGACAGGAAAGAAAAAGGGAGAAATAAAGAAAGAAAAATGAGGGAGGAAGAAAAGAAAGAGAGGGAGAGAAAGAAACAGATGGACAGTAAGGAAGGAAAGAAGCGAGATGTATTGATCGAAGATGGAAGAATGGCAGGAGGCAAGGAAGAGAAAAGTGTTTTATATTTGTTTATGAACAGACGAAAACCAAGCCAGACAGAACACAAAGAGAAAGGCTGCCGACACTGTTAATGCAACAGAAACAAAGAACGAAAGAGTTTAGACAACTCAACTAGTTCACAGCACTTCACCCCTTTATTTCACTAAGAGTGTCTGCAGATAATAACTACTATCAAAGTTTGCAGAATGCAGGCGTCTGCCGTTTTCTCCATCACTTTAGTGATTTCCTCCTCTCTCGCTTTGTTTCAAGTGACTGGAAGAATGCCAGCTGTTACAAATCCTCCTGATCCTTTACAAAGCTAGCGCACACCGATGAAAAAAAAAAAAAGATAGAGAGAGAGAGATTTACTAGTTCTATGAGGTCTTCACAAACACCTGGCTTCTCTCTCTCCACCTGGAAGAACAGCAGTCGTTTTCAGAATTGTGTGAAATTTCACACTCGTTTTTTTCACAACACATTTTAATATGCACTGTGCTTTTTCTCGTTCCTCCCTCCATCCATCCCGCCCTTGCTCACTTGCTCTCGGCTCCGAGTATGAAATCCTTTCATTCTCCTTTATTCGCTGTTGCCAAACTCGGCCTCCCTGCCAATCATGGCTGAGCGACAGCACATACAATTTTCCGCCAGCAATTTGCCCCCTTAAGAGGAAAATTGCTTTGGATAGAACCTCTCCCAGCAAGACAACCACAATAAACAGCTACAACTGTAATGGCATTGGTGCTGTCAGCCTCGGGCCGGGACGGGCGTTCTCACGCGCCGAGGAGAGATGCTTTAACCGAGCCTGCCCTGTAATATCCACACCTGCGCAGAGCCGTGCGCTCCGCCAATCCTCTCTTAAACATAACTCACTGCCATCGTGCCAGAATGACTGCTATGAAAGGCTTTTGTCAGATATGCCACGGGACGGCCCGTGTGCGTGTGTGCGCGGATTGTCATTTATTATATGTTGTGTGGTTTTCTGTCAGTGCGCGTATTGATTTGCGCGCTGGCGGGGAGGCAGAGGTCACTTTGATCGGTGTGAGATGAGGAGAGGGAATAGCAGAGAGCTGACATTCCATTAGCTGAGAAAAAAGGACTCCAAATAAAGAGGAATATGTTAAGGACAGGCGGCGGTGGCAGGGTGATATGACTGTAATTAAGAGAAGAGAGAGAACAGAGGAGTGTCTTTTGTCTGACGGAGACGGCCGAGATCCTGCTCTCATATTACATGCTTGACCTTTCTGCAACGCACCCCCACCCGTCCGCTCATCCTTCCTCCCTTCATTACTTCGCAGGTCCAACTTTTTGCTGCCCTTTTATTTCAGCAGGACCCAGATGACACCCAGTCGTTTTGTTTTGTTCACTTAGGAAGGACCGCTCATCTGGACCACGGTGTCAGCTCAGACTAAAATGGCCCATGTTTGAGGGCGATTATTAGGGTGGGGGGGGGGGAATCACTTCAGTGACAAAAAGTGGCCTGACGTACTCTATTTCACCTTACGTTGACCTTTCCAATGGGATTGGGGAACATGTGCAATACCTTA
Source organism: Gobio gobio (assembly GCF_949357685.1). Lineage (NCBI taxonomy): Eukaryota > Metazoa > Chordata > Actinopteri > Cypriniformes > Gobionidae > Gobio > Gobio gobio. The sequence continues at coordinate 42,247,488 of NC_137098.1, forward strand.
ATAAATAATATTCTTCAAGGAACACACAGAGGCATCACTAACGTTACATTTGATATCTGTGTACACAAGGTTCGTGGCAGTCAGACAGGGTTTATTAGTTAGACGTTTTGAGGTCTGCATCTCCTCAGAGTGTCAAAGGCATAAGAGCACTACTTTATCATTGTTTGTCTGACTGGGGATCCCTCCGGGGCTGAGTGTGTGTGTGTGTGTGTGTGTGTGTGTGTGTGTGTGTGTGTGTGTGTGTGTGTGTGTGTGTGTGTGTGTGTGTGTGTGTGTGTGTGTGTGTGTGAGTGAGCGAGCGAGAGAGAGAGAGAGAGAGAGAGAGAGAGAGAGAGAGCAGGCCCTCCAGATGGGTTTGTATTTTATTCGAAGTCTTGGGCTTTTGATATCGAGCTATGCTACAAATAACAACTGGATATTCATCTGACATCTAGTTTATTTGTGTTATGAATGCGTGCAGTTCAATGCTCATAAGAGGGTGAGAGAGCAAATACACAGAGAGAAGAATAGAAAGAAAGAAAGCACCTTGTGCTCCTATCCCATTCTCTGTTTGACTGTACCAGGGTGTTGGAGTTCTGATGTTTTGAAATGAATGAATCATGATGGAAACGTAATTCAGGGAGTTAGTCAGACCCATGTCTTTCTAAGATTGACAGAGAGTTTAGAATATAATATTTACTGTAAGTGTAAATGTAGAGTTTTTATGCACTTATCCAGATGAGTTCATGCAAATCATATACTGTAACCCCTTATCTTTCCGGTTTTAGCTCAGACAGTCCAGTTTTGAAATACCATCTCTGCTTACCTGCACCGCCTTGAGATCATCTCTACTTTATACTTTATAAATGGCAATGTTTCTGTTAAGATTAAGTGGTGTTAGGCCTGTCGCAATAATCGATATATCGCACAATATATGTACATGACCTCAATAATATTTTGTGAAGCAATATATCGCCCATTATGTTTACATAAGTAATGTCACCAATATTTTACTCGATTGTGCTGTCATCTTGTATGTTTTCCGTGACGGAGGCAAAAGTGGTTCTCGGGCAGTTCCTTCAGAAACAGAGCGGTTATCGACAGGTGAAAAAAATGCACCATTTGAGGCGTTATAGTGTTTTCCTGACAACTACTGACAGTTTGGAAGAATAAGCCCAAATGGACTCGATTTCAAAGCCGCAATCCCCTGTTCCGGTGCACATATACATTTCATTGCAGAATGACGAGTGTTAAAGCCGTTTCACAAGGGCAAATGTTTATTTACTATTTATTAAAAAAATTTACATTTTATTTAGGATAATATATTTTTTTCCTTTAATTTCCATGATCTAAAGAATTAAACGGTTGTCATTTGAAAGTGTGTAGGTCTACTTGCATTATTATGCTGTTACATTAGGATTATATATTCAGTGGCATAAAATAGTCTTAAAATGACAATAATATTGTTTATCGCAATTATTTCTGGGACGATATATCGCAAAACAAAAAGTAGTTGTTGTGACAGGCCTAAGTGGTGTACATTTTAGACATTATTGTCTGTATCCTCTGTTTTTGCTCTATTCTGCCAATCACAGCAGAATACATCAGGATAGTTCCAAACAGAATCACATCAGAACCATTGCTCCTCCGAGTGGTGTTTTGTTTCTGAATAATTCAGCATTTTTCAATGAATAGGTTGAGTCAATGATTCAATGACCCATTGGTTGGAAGAATGAATCAATGACTCACTCAGTTTTAGTTTCAAATTTAAAGTATAACCCCATAAAGTGTATCTTGTTGATGCTGATGTTTTTTTTATTAGTAATACCTCTATAATGTCTCATAAAGTAAATAATAAAATAAAACCTTAATAAAAAAGTTCATTTCTAGCTTATAGGATTTTTTTCTTCAGGTTTTATCCTGGCCTCATTGAATCCTCCTTTTTAGTGTTGTAGAAATGCACACCCTACCACACGTAATCCACACCACTGTCAATCAGAACCGAAGAAAATCACCCTAGACTGGAAATATTGGTTTAAAGTTCAAAGAGAGCCTTTGTGATGATATTGGACATAACTCAATCTAATTAAATTCATATGTAATTCACACAAATGAATCAATTTCATTATGCCACCCTCTTTGTTCACTATTGTACTAGGGGGCAGATACAACAATAGCTGGGTCGTGCACAAAGACCATTCTTAAATTGTAAAGCAAGTAAACGCTAAAAAGCAGTCAAACAAAGAAACAGGGATTGCTGGGGGATGGGGTACATCATGCAAAATTGATTAATATTTGCTTTCAGAATGACACTGGCATGATGCATGGGTGCTTCAGTCATGCAAATGAATATCTTAAAGAGACGAATCACAGCAGCCCCAGTAAAGTTCAACAGGCAGATTTGCATATTTATATTAGCTGTAACAGATAGTAAGTGCATCAGGGAGGAGGAAATATAATGCATTTGTCAAAGTATGCCTCTAACATGGCCGAACGCTGAGCTTATTAACTTCTAAAATTCTGATATCTTCAATTATTCACACAAAGCATGCCTTGCTAGATGTATTGTAGGACATTTTGACAAAAGGAACAGGCATTAGAGAGAACATAATGACCCAAATGGAGCCTGTACTTATTATAAAAGCACAGATATCAAAAGCAATATACCACTGATACAAAACAATACAGCCATACCATAACTTTACCATTGTGATGTAATCATAAAACAGCCCTAGACAGTGGGCTTGTGTCAGAGTTATGGTTAAGGCTACACTCCCTGCATTAAAAGCAAACTAAAATCATTTATTGCTCCCTTTTTAACACATATTAATCTGAACAAACCATTCAAACTGAATCTCAGAAAAAGAGGGGTGAATAGAGATCTCTCTGCTGTACCTTTAAACAACTTCTTAAAGGTACAGCTTCTCTTATAAAGAATTAACAAACAAAACATTTTTTTTTAATGATCGATTTTAAACACACACACGAGCCATTACGCCTGTCTTCAGTGTCACATGATCCTTTAGAAATCATTCTAATATGCTTATTTGGTGGTCAAGAAACATTTCTTATTACTATAAATGTTGTGCTGCTTAATATTTTCTGTAGAAACTAATTATTTTTTCAAGATTCATTGATAAATAGAAAGTTCATAATAACAGCATTTATTTGAAATAAAAATGATAAATGTCTTTATTGTCTCTTCAGATCAATTTAATGCATTTTTGCTGAGTATAAATATTAATTTCTAATTTAAAAACATCTTACTGACCCCAAACATTTTAACAGAATTGTGCATATAATGTCCAGTATCATCAGAAAGGCTTTAACCAAAATGTCCATATATATTACAGAGTATAGTCTTCAATCTAAATATGGTGTGTATTGTATAGATTTCACATGCTCTCTAGCAAAATGTGATAAGCAATGAGTTAATCTACTCATCTTCATCCTCCCACACTAATGGCCAACTGCCTCCCTATTCATGATTACAGCTGATAATATCATGTGACGCCACATGTAATTTATGGACGGAATAACATATGCAATATGTGAGAGGTTGTATGCTGCCTTGACGAAAGGTGATACACAAAATAAGAGACGGAATATTCAATTAGTAATCTGCTGAGCCATATGTTAAGCACTCAAGCCATTCCTTATTCTAAAGAATATTTTGAAAAACAACTCCATTTTGAGCCATATCAATGAACACCATTAGTTTAATGCAGTCCAGAGTAGTGAACTGTAACTTTATCTGTGTGCTGTTTGAATGGTTGGGTTTAGTGCTGGCAGACACTCAATCTCTTGGGTTTGCTCATTGTTTTCATCAGGTGCACTGTTCCTATTCATAGTGTTAAACAGGCCATTATACAACTGCAATTACAACACACTCCACCGCTCTGCAGGTGCTAGGAACCCTGGCAAAAAGGGGAGTTTTAGCTTTGCTCACACTCAAAGTGAATGGCATCCCATACTTTGTGATTGCCAGTTTTGTAGTGTTGGTACACTGCAGTAGCGTTGCCAGATTAGGATAGTTTTACACTGCTGGTTGCTTTACACTTTGCCATGAGGGTAATGCAACCCTGAGGAAAAGGATTTAACTCTGCATATGTTGTGTGAGTCTTGCTTGTTAGTTTGACTTCACTTGCAGGATTTCGGCTCTGAATGTGTATGAAATTTGGCAGCCCTAAAAAATACTACCAAAATGTTATGATGCTTTTAGATATGCTGTACACTACCGTTACCGGTCCATCATTTTTTTTATGCTCACCAAGGCTGCTTTTATTTGATCGAAAGTACAGTAAAGCAGTAGTTGTGAAATATTATTACAATTGAAAATAACTGTTAATTTTAAAACGTAATTTAATCATGTGATGGCAAAGCTTCAGCAGCCATTACTCGAGTCTTCAGTGTCACATGATCCTTCAGAAATATGACCCTTCTAATATGCTGATTTGGTGCTCAAGAATAATTTCTTGTTATCATTGGTGAAAACAGATGTGCTGCTTATTAAATTTGTGGAAACTGCAATGCATGTTTTTTCGGGATTCTTTGATGAATAGGTGCAAATGCAAAAGAACAGCTTTTATTTTAAATTGAATTTGTTGTTGTTGCCGAATAAAAGTATTATTTTCTTGAAATGAAAAACAAACGAAGAAATAACCTTACCAACCTCAAACAGCAGTGGAGATATAGTACTATGGATGGATGGATGGATGGATGAGTGTAAGCGAGAAACCGAGAGACCCCAGGCGCAGCCTTAAAAGGAAACGTAAGTGACTTGTGGTTTTTGCGGGCAATATTTCTTCATCAGCCTTAACTGGAGCAGACAGGCCACAATTAGTTGGATTTATGCTTTTCTTCAGAAATATGAACAAGCTACAATCGTTTCAGCACTGCAGTGATGATAACACCAAATCTAATCAGAGAGAGCAAAATGGATTTTAAAAGCCTGTTGCTGTAATGCTTCCACTCATAACCAACCATTTCAACCACATGCTTAACTTAATTCCCCTCAGAGAGACAGGCTGCCCAGAGAGGTCTGAAATATAACTGGGTCATATAAAGGGACTCTTTCTCTGCATTTAACAGGCAGAAGGACACTTCAACTTAGTTGTATGATGAATGAATTACAGACTGAGAGAGTAACAAACAATGCAGAAATTTCATTATGGTTTCCCACGATAACTGAATTAAGGAGGACAAAACTCCAACAGATAAAAAGATGGAGAGATGGATTGATGGGTAGCAGTATGTTGGTTATTGACAGGGACAGATATGGTAGTTCTTGGGATTCCTGGACACACTGATGTTATTCACCTAATGCTCAACATGTAGGTGCTATTTGGCTAAAAGCAGCCAGTGAGAAGCATGCATGAGTAACTATGATGGACTTTCATACAGCAAAATAACTTTTAGTTAAAATAGATATAAAATCAACCAGACAAATACACCTTTAGCTTATATTCTCAGGTGGAAAGGATGCCAAATTGTGCGTAATTACTGTATTGAGCTGATATGAAATATCAAATGTTGAGTTCAATAGCTCCCTTGGTGGGGGAAAATTCACTGTACACTTTATGAGCTCATAAATCAATACAAGAAAAAACAGCAGTTAAGCATCCAACAGAAGCTATTAAATCACTTAGCTGGATATTAAGTCAGGCTATGTCAGCTGCCAATACTTTTTAACACCTCCTGCTAAGCAAGCAGTATAGACCGGTGCTGATTGCTTCAACTTTTACACATACTGAAATATTCACCATAGCACAGTGTGCTGTCACAACATTGGCAAAGTAGAGATGATTATGTGCTATATCACAGGGTGAAAAGGAAAAGAAAAAACAAGAGAGAGAGGTGGGATTTATTAAATAAGATTTTAAACATCTGGGTTTTTTTTTCATAATTGTTTACAAATTTTGAATGTGTAAACTTTTCACAGATCTGTGGGAAATAGATAGATCACAAATACACACAGGCATTTAGATACACTTTAAAACCTTGATTTTACTGGGACGTAAGCAGTAATTCTGCTTTTTAAAATAGCATGTAAACTAGGGCTGAGTTGAAAATATTGTATCCCATTTTTAATCAATTATCATTTTATCATCAAAAACTGATATCGATTCATAAAGCTGGAAATGTCCTACGTCCCTGAAGTCGTGATTACGAGCTCGTCGCTTTCAAGTGCTTTGTTGTTGGAAAGAAAAGGAATCATGATGGACACCAGGTTTATTTTAATCACAAGAATCAATCTTTTATGGTGCGATTCATTTATAGTAGGACATTTTACTGGAATGGCCCCTCAAGTACGATTTGCGACTGGGAAACTTGGGGGAAGCACAACAACCCTGACTTCAGAATATAATATGGCTACTCAGCACATAAATTGTAGTGAAACAGTAGTAAAATATATTTTTTGGGCAATTCTGTTTGTTTGATTCTCAATAAACTCAGTAGTGTACACAGTACTATCCAACCTCTATTTGTGGACATGATACTTCGGCATTATCTGTGCAAAATACCGCTTTATAGTTTGTATTCTGAAAAAGCAAGCACAAGCAGGTTTGCCTGCCTGGATGCTTCCATGTTCGTTTCTTGACCTGTGCACTGAAATGTGGCCACCTCAGATGTGACGTCATTCCCAGCCCCTACATCCCTCTTCCGTGGTAAATAAAGGTGCTGTATGTTAGTTTTTGACTGTACTAAATCATAAAAATACCATATGTTTGCAGATATTTAGGAAACATGCGTTCAGTGTCGGAATGTCTGTTTTTGTTTTGGTTTGTGCGCTACTGCACGTTGATAATTTACCAAATAGTATTTCGACACCCCCGGGTTGCCAGTTGGCGGAAAACACGTGCAGCTAATTGCAGCCATGGAAGCCAGGAAACAAACTGGGTCAGAGACCGCAGATTCTACCCGACCTAAAAAGCCTCTGCATCCATCTAAAAATCTCTATGAACGGGAGCATATTAAAACACGATATCAACTCATCATAAATCAATAAATCAACACATCAACTTACAGTGTGTACGTCTCCACACCTTCCATTGTCAATTGAGCTCACTCTCTTTATCATAGCTGAAGCGAAGAAAAATAATATAAGACAATATAAGATTTTTTTTCACAAAAAATAAAGACAAGATGACAAACTAACGACAAAGAAAAAAAAATAAACATACAGTACACAAGAGTATAAAAGCAAGTGTTCGTTGTTAGTCGCCAGCAGCACACCAGCCCTTTAGTCTATGCTGTTCTCGGTTGATGCATGAACAAAACGTTAATTTGTAGCACGTCTGCAATCTAATAAATCATATTAAGCTTTGTTGTTTATGACTTTTTGATATAAAATAAACATGACGACATTCAAACTATAAATAGCGTTTTGGTGCATTATGTGGCGTAACAGATCACTGTAGCGCCTCTGCTCAAGTGATGTGGTAGCGCAGGGCGCACGTGAACTGATCATCTCTTTAGCTTTACTAGTTACAGCACAAAATAAACATGAATGAACAGTATGTTGAAGGTATGTTGAAAGATGACAGATATGTATCTTGTTTCATGTAATCGCATAATCAGTGTTTCAACCGCAACAAGACGTCAATAAAACAGCTTGTAAACAATAGGCCTATGTCACACCTCAGAAAAGCAATTAAATGACCTTAACCCGTTATTTACCTAAAAAAAATCTCTGGAGAGGAGTGTTTTGATACACTCTAAAAAAAAAAGGTTCTATATGGCACCAAAAATGGTTCTTGGCTCGTAATCATAGGGGAAACTTTTTAAGTGCTATATAGCATCAATTTTGGTGCTTCAGTGGTTCTTCAGCGGTTCTTCAGAGGTTCTTTACCGGTTCTTTGACTAAGGTGCTATATAGCACCGCTACCATATACAGAACATGTTAAGATGGTGCTATATAGCACCAAAATTGGTTCCTCTATGATTACGACGAAGAACCATTTTTGGTGCCATATAGAACCTTTTTTTTTTTTTTACATAAGCATTATATTTTTACTTAATCTGTTCTTCAATAGCTAATTTAACGTACGGTTGAATAAATACATGACAGCCACCGTCCAAAACTAATTTGAATAGAAACATAATTATGTCATTAAAAAACCTTATTTGCAATTTCAGTGGTCAATCAGTTAACCTTTAATATTATATTAATATGGGTTCCCTGTATAGTTTACAGCATTAGTTCAGAGAATATTTTGTGTGTATGCCTTTAACTGATATATATCCAAATGATATAATATCGAATGCAGAATTAGAATTGAATAGAATTGCAAGTTTGAGAAACCCCCTCAGATGTTACCAAAGTACTTTAACATTTCTAGGGGGTACTAGAATACGATACTAGAATACTAGAGTACCTAGATACTAGAATTTCTAACTTCGATATGATACCTTGAAAAATATAGATATTCAAAAACGGAAAACGGCCATATAGTAATTTTTATAGTGGTGGCTACGAGGTGGCTAATTCGTACGAATTTGTACGACCTCACTCGTATGAATGTGTACGATTTTTGGTAATTCGTACGTATTTGATGAGTTGAGAAATTCGTATGAATTCTTACGAATGACCTACCTCAAACCCCGCCCCTAAACCTACCCGTCACTGTGGTTTAGACAAAACGTACAAATTCGTACGAGTGAGGTCGTACAAATTCATACGAATTAGCCACCTCGTAAAATATGTACGAATTGGTCGTGAGATAGCTTTGGTAATTTGGTTGCAATAGTGCTTACACACAGCACAGGGAGGCTTTTTTTGAAACCGTCAGTAATAAAATAATAGATAAGAATGTAATAAAATAAGAATAAATAAACTAATTGCAAATGATAGCACAAATACAATAGAATAAAGAGATACATTAAATAAACATGGCTTTGCAAATGTATTAAGTGCTATATATATTGTTGAGCTAATTATTAATTTAACCAATGTTTAAGTCATTATCTTTTATGCTTCAAAATACATGATGTTATTGAAAACACTGTTGAATCATTTACAGTAGTGTACAAATAAAGACAGTATTCACAATTTCATAAACACAGTGGATAACTGTAAATGGCTAATTAAGTTGCATGTGCTTGCCCTACAAAGTTAATATCTGTATTCAGATTTCAGAAGAATCATTTTGACATTTGTAAATGCTGAGGTGTCTCATCTGCCAGCTGATCTGATATTCACTGTAATAAAGATGACTATAACTTTTCAATAAGCAGGGGAAATTCCCGACTTAACCATTTAAATGTTTAGGAAGATTGCGTTGTACGAATGTACAGGGAGACTTCAGATATAAAAAAACGCTGACTCATTAGGTTATGTTTTCTCATTAATATCAGATGATTTCTTATTATTTCAATAGAATATGAATTCAATAGAATGTGAATCAAATGATTTCCTAATTCAATGTCATGTTTGTCTGATCTATGGGTCTTAAAAGCTTTAATTTTAACATTAATTTTTTCATAATTAATCGCACAAAATTAACGCATTAAATCGATAGCCCTAGCCTAAATTTTATACATTGGAACTATATTTTACCATGGTAATTTTTAAACAACATTAACATTAATCCGATTTGCCTCATATTGGGGCATAGGCAAACGAAATTCATGTCCTTGGACGTTTCTCTGCCACCACTATCAGTGCCTAAATGAATCTGCAGCGGTGAGGCGGTACAGCGGTCACGTGGTACAATAGGAGCTCTCAGACAAGTTTTTCTTTATTTACCTTTGCATTGCAAACAAGAAATAACTATTAATTCACGATAGAGGCGGGGTGGAGTTATGAGGTTTGACAAACAGTTTGAGGAGGAGTCACAGACAGACGTAAATGGTGACCAATAGTAAATGATTTATGAAAAAAAAAAACGAAATATGGAGACATTCAAATAAATAATGCAAGTTATTACCAAAACGTTACCACACTTATAATAACAATAAGTGTTAGCCTGGTAGTTGCCACTCCTCAGCTACAACGTTGTATTATGAATAACCGTCTGACTGACTGCAAGTCATGGATTCCACTGGGAAAAGTGAAAGAGGAGGAGCACAGCGAGGGGGTGGAGCTAATGCGTATGATTGAAGACTGATCGCTTCAGCTGTCGACTGTTGTTAAAATCAGCCTTCAAGTTTTAAATCATTCAAATGATGTAAATGATAACATTCAATGAATAGGATAGCCTGTTTTTAGACGTATGTGTAATCTACCTCATCAGACAATGATTTACCAAGAACAACTTTACTGGGGCACAGCAAAACTTTACTGGGTATTGTGCACTTGCTCCAAAAGACAGAGGGGTGATGCTCAATATATATTTAATACTTCAAATATTTGATTGTGTATTGTTTCATGTACACTTCTTAGACAGACAGATAAAGACAGTAGTGAAAAACCCCATTGTAGCCCGGTTATAAGCGTAAACACATGATGTGTGCAGCAACTGAATCATATCAATCATAATTGTGCTAGATGTAATCAATCTTACCCACAGTGCACTGGGGTCAGGTAGGAAACACATTCTCATTTACAATCAATTACACCTCATCAGAGAGAGAGAAAGAACGAAAGAAGAGGGAGGATGAGCGAGTGAGAGAAAGATAAAGAAGGATGGGGTAAGGATGTTTTGCGCTCTACCTCTATAAATACCAGCAGGAGGGCCTTGGCCTGCAGATCAATGCAGTGCAGTTCTTCTGTCAGGGCTGTAATGGTGTAATGGCAGCTGGCTCTCTCATTGCTAACGATCAATAGCCCGTCTCTCCTGGCCTCAGACCGGGGGACACGGTGTGTGTGTGTGTGTGTGTGTGTGTGAGGTGCTGGATTGGGGTTAAATGACAACCACAGGGCTCCTGACTAGATTTTAGCCTTGTTTTACCTGTTGACCCCTACCGGCTTTACCCCACCTCCGTCTGGAGACCCTTGCACATGTGCAGAAGAGCACCTGCATCTCCACATATACAGACTGAATGACAAAACAATTTACTTTTAATCCTGTAAACAGATATACATGCTGTTTTATTTAATATTTTATAATATCATATTAATTGTAATATTTAATAATATTGAATAATTTAGTATTTCGCTTATTTCAGTGCATCCTCTGCTCATAAGGCATTCTGCCTCAATTTGACCAAGCATTGCCCACAGTGTAAGACAGTTCACTTTTCACGTACAAGCTTGAGTTTCACCCTCTTTGCTTTCCTCTTAACTATTTGCCTATTATCACTAATACGGAGAACTTGAGCAATGAAGACAAACAATGGTAATGCAATCAATAAGACAGGGAGACAAAGAGCAAGAGAGAGAGAACTGAAAAAAGGTAGCATTAACCAAACATTGCTATGGACAGATAAACACACTCTTTGACAGACTGATACACAAAGTGACACAGCCCTTTCTTTGACAGATAGAAAGGTACACATACTTGTATGCACACACATAGACACAGATGACAATATCAAACCTTTTGAAAGTCTAACATTATTTTACAGTGATAAAAACTAACTACAAGTTATATGCGCGTGTTATACAGTGTTGTATATCCAGTGTTATATTGTATATATGTTAAGGCTGAAATTGTTTAAAAAGTGACAATAAAGACATTTATAATTTAACTTTCAATTCATCAATAATCCTGAAAAAGTATCTTAGTTTCCGCAGAAATATAAGCACAACATTAAGTTTTCAACATTAATAATAAGAAGAAATGTTTCTTGATCACCAAATCAGCATATTGATATCTCATCAAATAAATGCATATAGATTGTATATGCATTTATCAAATAAATACATTTGATAAATGCATATACAATTTGCATTTATCAATTTTCATCAAATAAATGCATATAGATCCCGTCCGTGTATAACATGTTAACATAATATATTTTCAGTTATAACTAATATATTTGGTCCTCCTATGTATTCTCATTAATGTGATGCTCAGGACATGCTAAAATACTCTAAACTCCTTTTTTTAAGGAATGAAGCAATGTTAGTAGTTTTGTAGGCTAGAGTGTCTGCATACACTGCAAGATGAACTGTGTTAAAGACTTGTGTGCTGTTGCTTCTGAATTTCAAGAACTGCTTTTTCTATCATTTCTATAGAATACTGTACTCTAAATCCAAAGGGGACAAATATACGGTTGTTAAGTCTGACGTCACGCGGCAGCGCTTCCGGGTCCAAATGCTCTATCTCATACCACAAGAAAAACAACAAACGGTGCTAATATACACACACAATGTGGTGTAATACTACAAAAAAAATTATAATCATAACCTTTGTCTCCATACCAAAATTTCAGATGGCCAGACAGTGATTCATCTTTTATAAATCGTTAAAATATTAATATCTGTGACGCTGTGAGCACAGAGACTGTTGTGTAGACTGTAAGTATTTAAAATATTAAACTTTTTAAAATGTTTGATGTTTAATATGAATAAATATAGCTCATAAACGGCCATTGATGGCATTCTCAAGTGAAACGAGTTGAGGCTTGGACCCAGAAACGGCGTTCCTTACATCACGACTTAACAAGCGGATATACTTGCATACAGGTTAGTTGAATCATGACAAATTATTGCTTTTGTTCAATTGAACTCAAAACTTCAAAGTGCATGTAAACATACCTTCTGGAGAAAAACAAAAAACTAAACCCTGACTAAACAAGACATTCAGATTACACCAAGTCATGTAAAAGGTAATTTCTTTTTGGTGCTGTTGTGACCACATAAGAACATTTTAGCAACACTCACAAATAACTGGCACATTCCTATGGATAAAAATGCATTTTTTTCCCCAGGCGCATATGTGTGCTTTTGTACTGTCCAGCACCTTGTGTTCCTGGTCGAAACCGCTCTGCTGCTTTGGGAACTAATGCAGTTAATTCCTCACCGCTGTCACCTATCCAGAACAACACACTCATAGACTATTTTCTCCTCCTTCCTTTTATAATGATGTACAGCTCTCGAGTTTACCACAATATCCTTTTAATCCAAACACAAACAAACATCGTCTTTGCTACTACCATCACTCTTATGTTCTTACAGCTCTACTAACACCCCCTGTGCTACAAGAGAGAGATAGAGAGTGTGAGTGTGTGTGTGTGTGTCAGCAGTGGTTCTGTAGTGCTCTCTCTACAGCATGTGGACCACCGCGGTGAGTAGGATGACACTTTAGTGTGTGTTTTGAGCGAGTAGGGGTTAAAGTGACAGTCTTCCAGTCAACAGGTCCTAGTACAGTGTTCAAATAACTTAACCAGCTAACGAGTGTGTGAAACAGACAGTGTGAATGCTTGTGTATGTATGTGTAACTAAGTGTGTGTGAAAGACTTAAAAGTGTGAGTGTGTCTGAGAAAGACTGAGAGGGGGAAGGGGGTAACAAAAAGTAATAAAGAGGAACAGCAAACAGTGTGTCCTCTGACAATAACACCGTTCTTTTTATGTTTCACTTTATTAAGATTTAAAGAAGCTTTATTAGGAATGATGAACATAAAAAAATATAATAATTAATAAATTAATACTTTTCTCAAAGGTATTCGATGTAAACTAAAAATGATTTTGTGGTGTGTAGTTGAGTATGCATTAGAAGCAGAATCTGTCCTCTGGCAATAACCAGGTCTGTCTGTGTCTCTACGGCAAGGCAGCATTTGCTGACTCTGTACATTGTCAGGACTTTTCTTTATCTTTTCAGGAATTCTGACTGTTTTAATTCTCTATTTAGGGACAGGCATAGTTCTAATTTACTCTATTTAGTTGTAGCGTTTGCGCTTAATAATTAGACTGTCCAGTTGAGTTTTTATCATGAATATGTTCTGGTTATCTGTCTCGTACGCAGTGAGAGTGATGTGTGTGTTGTCATTAATTCTATTCTATTAATTTTGCCAACATAGTTGGCAAACATGCATTTACAGGAATTAGAATTGTAGAAATTAATTTTTTTTTAAAGAATATTAACGATTATATTATGAATGAAACAATTAATGAGAACATGGATTTTTTTTATTGCTGCTCTGATACTGCATGATATTTACTAAGAACCAAAGCAGAAACAGACCTGCCTTTAGGAGCTGGTATACTTTATACAAAAGTGTTTGACAATCCTTAAAACTTCAGCGATCATTATTCATGAAAGTCCAAAATCAATTAAATTAATTAGAATTGCATTTAAAATTGCTGCAGTGCACACATGAAAAATAAATAAATAAAATAAATAAGATTCAGGGCTAGGCTCAAAAGCCAGGGCAGAGCCAGCTCAGAGCAAGTCACTTGTGTAAAAACACCTATAACAATTGTATAACAATTTCATTATTATTAGGCTTATTATAATTATTATGATTATAACTATTTTTATTATTATCTTATTTATAATCTATCTTAGAAGAGTAAGATCTAGCGTTTATTGCTACAGTCCTAAATGTCCTGGTGGTGGGAGTGTCAATATTGGCCACTTCTTTAAACCTGCTCTCTTTACTTAAAGCATATTTTAAAAGTTAATACCACAGTATCATTATCTTCAGCTCATCTTTTTTTTGTGCTCATCTGCGTTACAGAGTCTCGCGCACCAAGCATTTGTCAAACCTGCACAACATCTCATTCCAGGATACATACACATACAGTGAGTTTTCTTCAGCTTGTTAAACCTCACACACAATGTTTACTTTCGATCTTACTATTTATATTCTGTTGGGTAGGCCTTTTCTATGTAAAAACAAAAACAACCAAAAACAATAATACAAGTCGTTTTATTATGTATGATGTGTGTATTTGCACTCAAATGAGAACTCTTATCTACTAATTACCTGCTATTCCTCTCACATCTGCATTCCGGCATCTCTCCCTCTCACACACACACACACACGCACATTAATGAAGCTTTCTCCGCAGAACGTTAGATTTGAATTAACTGAGCATCAGTCATAGCTGATCAAAAGATAAACGGCACCGGAGATGTCTCGTGCCTTTATGGAAATTCGCTCTTGATCTCGGTCTTTACAAACGCGCACGTTAACGGTTGGAGAAACGATTCGCGCTCCTAAGTGCAGCCACTAGGAGGCGTTGCACTCCAGTCCACAGCATGACTCGCTTAATCCAACAGCGCGTTTTCTCAGGTTTTACACTCATGCACATTCAAGTGTCGAGCGAGACTGGCTTTAGACATAGAATTCAGTTATTTTTATTATTATTTATTATAATGATTACTTTTTAAACGAAGAACTTTAGTGTCAAGAGAGGGTTCTGTCTGTCTATCGAGTGTCCAATCTCACATAGCTGAGAAGATAGGCTACAGCTAATGTCATTTAAATCTGCAGACAGATGTCATTGTCAGATGGGAATGTGCTTAACTTGGAGAAAAGACAAATAACATATCACTTGAAATCAAACAAAGGTGTATTCTGCACAGTGAGTGAAATATCTGGTTTTGTAGGGCAAACAATTTTGTAGTAATTCAGTTTACCTGTGATGTATATCATATCAGTTTACCAGAATTTCATTCTGATTTTATTCAGCTTCAGTTTTGTGGCTTAAAATTATATTGCCTATTTATTTATTATTGCCTATTTGCGTATGAAATAAAATGCATGCATCACAAGAAGCTGTTTGTTTAAAATATCTGTTTTAATTCAAACATAGAATTTTTGTTAAAAGATTATTGTCAAATGTACATTTACAGTAGGTAATTAAAAAAATCCATTTAAAAATAATTTAATTAGAAATATAGAAATGCACAAAAAGATTATGGCCATTTTGTCTTTCGCTTAATATAGAGGAGGTGTTTAAACCTAATAGCTTATAAACTACATAATATGATGCAAAAGACATGAAAATTCTCAATAAAATAAATAATATTTAAATTACATATATCTAATTTGTAAAATAAATAAATATATAAAAAAAATACAAATTTGTAATTGAGTTTTTTTATTGATTCTTTACTGGGTTCCTTCACCTAGGTTTGTGGGAGTTTTTATTTTAGAGGTAGCCTAGTGAATGGAGTAATGGCAGAGGAATGGCAGGGCGGATACATGGCCAATTTCAGCACAATTACACTTAGTTGACCTCCCTTCTAGGGCAATTTACACGACTCCCAAAGTGTATGCATGTTTATGCAAGACTGGCATGATGGGTACAAACCCCTTGAGTCCATTTGTGTGTGTGTGTGCGTGTGTGTGTCTGTGCGTGTGTGTGTGTGTTGTGCAGGTTTCCTGCTTAAATGTTGTCAAAAATAGGAGGGTCTTTACCGTAAATCTCTGTCTCGGTTTCCAAATGAAAACACTATGAAATTATTCTTGTTAAAAAGAGTAAAATCAGTAAGAAATGTAATTATAAAAATAGTGTAAATTACAAAATTAAATAAAACAGTGCAGCACTTTTAACCCTTCCCTCTGTAATAAATCCACGACTGCTTTAAATTTAGTCTTCAATTTACACTTATCAGATCACGATCAGGCCTATGATGTTTCTACTAGCTTACCATGGGGTTAAATAAAAAAAAGTATTCAAACTACAGTGTTAAAAACTTTGTGGAATGAAAATCATATTCCGTATGAAATTATTACTTTAGAGGACATATGAATTTAGACACTTTAACAATTGGCATCTACTCATTGTGCTTTCCTTTATATTTTTAAAAACCTGCTCTCGCTCTCATTCTCTTTCTTTGCAGGATGACGTTGGGAAACAAAGGCGTGTTAATGATTTTCGGAGGCCACGGTTGAGCTGGAGAGCACTTCAAACTCAAGAGCAGGAAACACGCTGGGCTCCACAGGGTTCCCACAGGTATGAGGGTCTACAAGCACACAGCCTTACTCACAAACACAGACTCTCACATACATAAAAAGAAAAAAAACACACAATGCAGAAATGCCTTGACAAGATCATTACAGAAAAAAAGTATTATAGCATCACCACATTTGAACCAATGACATATTTACCCATATTTTCCTGCCTGGTTTTTGGAAATTTCATTGCATTGAGGATGAGCTTAAATATATTTTTTAATGATTTACAGATGTTGTTACTGTTTTGTGGATGATATTTGTATTGTCGTAGTGAGGCACATTATCAAATCTATTTTAATTATATATTGTTTGGTCATCCTTTCAGAAAAGAGAAGCATTATACAGTTTTTATTTTGAATGAGTGTGTCTCTTTACACAGAGTGGATTAAAGGGCTGGACCCTTTTACTTAAGAATAGGATGGTAATAACAGCTGGCTGGTGTGTGAACTTAAGCTAAAGAGTGTTAACAGCTCTGTTAATTGACCCGACCTCACTTGTAATGAAAAAGATCCATGCCGTAGCATATGGTAGCGCAAAGAATTATGGGAATCGTGGTGCAATAGGCTAAGGGTGGAAATGAAGCAGAGTATATGACTGATGTCACTTTATTAGCATTGATTTTATTTTATGTATTTTGTTGCAGCTAATGATATTGATTTGTGCCATGCATATTTACGGTCCCTGTAAAAGGTTAAAGGATTATTTCAGAATTTGTGCTGTGCTTCATGGTCACCATTGCTTATAAAATGCTATTTGAGAGTGACAAATAGCTTTGAACGGGTCAAACAGAAAACAAAATGAACAGACTTATTAGTGAATTTAGCATTTAATTCCATGATGTACTGTAATACAAACAGGCCAACGTTGGAATGAAAAAGGTTTAGAAACATCTGTTACAAAAGAAGTTATCCATTTACTATCCAACGATATAAATAGCAGCATGCATTTAAAATCCCACGGTGTATGTGTGTGTTTGAGCTATTCTGTATCGTGTGTATGCAATGTCAGGTCCTGTTCTCCTTCGTATCGCCATGCTCTGACAGCAGGGCAGGGAACAGAGTGTTTGTTCTTATAGGATCGAACACTGGTTCACTCTCCCACATCCTGAACAGCCTCCCACCGCGCTGCAGAATACCAATTAGCATGTTGACGCTAAGCGCTAACCGCTCACGCTAACTTAGGCCAAAGTGCTGGGGTGGATCAGGCTGGAAGCATCTTAATGGGTCGCACAGATGAGCAGCGGGCAGTACAGACTTGTTTTGTTAAGGAAAACAGTGAGGATGTAGAGTGTGAAATTTTAGGGGGGAAGCGCAAACACAGTGACTGATCAAATTAAATATATTTGCGTGATGGGTGTGTGTGTGAATGACTAAAGACTCCAGAGATACTCAGAGAGAGACAGCTGACAAATACTGCCACGGTCTACATGTCACCTGACACCTGTCAATAGTTCGGGTGGGGCCTGGCATTCACCTGATAATCATCAAATTATACACACAGCATGCTTCTTTCTCTCTCCTTTCCTTTCATGCCTTCTCTTCCTTTTCCTCACTTCTCCCTAGCTTTCCACACACACACGCACACACACACTTTCAATAACCTCTGATACCCTGTGGCCCAGCTGCTCGGTTCGAACCTCACATTTAAATGTGTGTGTGTGTGTGTGTGTGTGTGTGTGTGTGTGTGTGTGTGTGTGTGTGTGTGTGTGTGTGTGTGTGTGTGTGTGTTACTGGGCGAGAGAATAAGCCCTTACCATCACGGCTCACTGGCTCCCAATACTACCAGCATTTTCTTTAACAGAGCCAAAGTGAATAGATACAATTTCAGCCGGTGTAGAGAGTGGCACAGCCAAGACAAAAGAGACAAGATCCTGCAATCTGGAGGTCGCTGACACCGTCCGAACAGTAATTACTACACTTCCCAAAACACTAGCACCAGCAGCTCTACCCCTACACTCACTCTTCAAATGCTAACCTAGGCATATTAGCAAGAGCTAGTGTCCACAATGTGGCTATACTGTTAATATATGGTTCAGTCTACACGCGTGGAGATTGCTTTACCAGGAACATGTGTACTCATCAACTGGGCGCAAGGTGAGAGAAAGAAAGAGAACTAGAGAGAGAAAGAGAAAAGAGAGGGAGATGTCCATTTCAGTTGTATGCTTTGAATGAAAGAGGGGACTAAAGTAAAATTGACAGTCTCGATTCTCTGGGTTGAGCTGTGGGTCTATGAATATGTCAGAGGCATTTTGAAAAGCTATAAGTTACCGAGCAGAATTGAGGAAAATGAATGGCCAAAAGTGTGTCTGGTGCCTCGTTCTCTCTGTCTCTCTCTACACACACACACACACACACACACACACACACACACACACACACACACACACACACACACACACACACACACACACACATATATATATATATTATAATTTCATTCTATTCAGGGTTATTGCTTTTATATTTTAATGTAGGATTTATTTTTTATTGAAATTATTCAATATATTGTTTGTTTGATTTGGTTGTTCACATATATTGTCTTTATGGTGTAATATAGGCCTAGATATTTTCATTTTCATTATGCCTATTCAAATATATCCAGTTCCCTGCTGTAATATTTTATTGCGAATTTATCAATACACTACAGTATAGCATCTGACTGTCATATACTGTATGTTGATGATATGGCTGGTGAAATGATTTGATTATCTCAGACAAAGAAAAACCTCTCAACTACAAGGAAGCTTTTACTTGTTTTTGCGATCCATTTGTGTGGGCTGTTTTCTCAGAAGTTCCACTTTGGTTTCCACAAAACCAGTGACATCCCCCAACACCAGGGCGAGCACTTAAGAAAACTTTGAAGATGAATCAATTTCTATATTATAGCAAGTCCGTAAGGGTGCTGAGCAGGAATCGAACCTCCTGCCTGCACTTCATAGCAGTCAGGCAGCATTGATGAGGTGATTGATCTTGGGATGGAAACGACGGGGAAGAGGAGAAGGATTACGCTTGTCAAATGGAGTCAATACAGTGGGTTGGATGCTCAAATGTTTGCAGTAAATCTTGAATAGTGTCTGTGAAAGCTAAAAAGCCTGAAAACGGCAGCAGAAAAATGGAAGAGCTGCTTTAGGTTTTGCTCTCTCTGCTGTCTACCTAATAAAAAACTGACAGAACTGCAAAAGTCTGAGATCCCTGATTCGTCAGAAGGGTTCTCAGCTCACAGACGCTCACATAAGAATGATGCTCGATCTGAGGAGGAGTGAAACAGAAACACAATATCATCCTTACAGTAACTGAGTGAATGTGAAATGTAGGAATTGTTTTGGTTTAATTAAGAGACCCCAACCGTGTGTCTTCCAGCCCACAGAAAATACCTGGTGGAGAAACAGCAGCGGCGGCAGTGCTGTAATAAGTCCCTGCTGGAGCGCTGAGTGGCAGCCGCAGCAGCCGGCCATACGCCGCACCGCGCATTCATCCTCGCACGGCGTCCACCCAGTTATTTACAGCTGGCTTTTCTTTTATGGAAAAATCAAGACTTGATTGATTCAGGTTAATGTGACGGCCAGGCAGCAGCAAGCTGCATTTGAGAGCTCAGGTTAACAGAAAACACTAACTTCCATAAAGCACTACGGGGATAAATCATGCTTATTCAGGCTGGCGTGACAGCCGTTTAAGCTGTGGCAATCATCGAAAGCACCTCTGCCGCCCCTCCGCTCCGCTCCGCAAAATGTCGAGGGGGGTGTGTGGGATTTGATGGGAGACGAGGGAGGGGGCAGATGAAGGGAGATGGAGAGCGTGAGAGAGAGAGAGAGAGAGTCAGATAGAGGTAAATGAGACCTAGGGAGACAGTCATATCAACGAGCCATCAGCGAGCAGGTGCTTTACATAAGCATCTCGGTAAGCAGTAAGCAAATTCTGTTGACAAAGAAACGCAATAAAACAAAGAGGGTTTGGAAGGAAGAGACGTCCCCAGTGCATTCCTACAGCGCTGCCTCGCTCTCTCCTTCTCTCGCTTTCTCTCTCTCAGGAGCAAGATTATAGTGTTTGCTTTTATCTGTCAGTGATCAATATTTCAAACGTCCGATAAAAGAGGAAATTGAACTGGGAATAGACTGGAGTGCTGTAAAAGTACAAAGCACAATTATCAAAAAGCACTTAAAGAGCTTAATAGGATACACATATTAAAAATGCCCAAATGGATGTCTCAGAGCCATAATGAGGACTCTTCCTCATCCCTCCTCTGCCTCTCTCCACCTTCGGCTGCAAGGTGAAGCTTTTGATCATAATGCTGGCTGAGGGCAGGGGGTTTGATGGTCTGTGGGTGCGACGCTATATGGACCCCAAGAGGCCTCATGTTTTAACATTGCACCATTAGGTCTGACAAGCTGCACTCTCTGTTTATGCGCCTGCCATTACAGCCGCGTGAACCCAAGATCGGGGAGGGAGATGTAGCAGACAAGGACGTGGCAGAGATGCAGACAGAATAGACAACCGAGCTGAAGCCCAGACAGGTGAAGCACTCTAGCACGCATGAACTGGGGTCAGGAGCTGTTCAAGATCATGGAACAGACATTTTCAACATTATTCTTTCTGTTCGTTTCATTACTCGTTCAAGATCAAGCGTTCAACAAATCTCAGTCTATGCTTCAGATGTTCGACCTCCATCATAGGAGTCAGATCAGTCCCATAGAGATGGATTTATACTCATTTGAACACCTCTTCCTAGTCTATAGATGTCCCCTGACATGCAGTGGTGCGTTCTGGGTACTGAGTGTTTGACACCTGGTCTGCAGTGCATCTGGTATCGTGTTTGTAGTGGTCTTCATTCACGGGCTTCATGCACACCCCCTCACACCATGTGGAAACTGTCAGAGACCCCTTCAATAGTGAAGGTTACACACATGCCCCTGGGATGTCTGTCGTGCTTCCCTTCTGGCCCAGGATGTAGCTGAACCCCGTCCTCAAGCTATTGAATGTTCTCCGTTAAACAAAGCTTACACCACTTATGGCCTTTGTGTGTTGTGAAATCCAACACCACTCTGGAGGGCCGGCGATCTGCACAAACACATCAGTGCAGAAGTCAACAAAGTCTTGCCAACAGTCTGAAGCTCATTTGGTTATTATTTATATATATATATATATATATATATATATATATATATATATATATATATATATATATATATATATATATATATATATATATATATATATATATATATATATATATATATATATATATATATATATATATATATATATATATATATATATGGTGTGCAGTGGTGTTTTAAAGGAGGCAAAATCCTCACATTTTTTTATATACTGTATATCAAATGAAAATGTATGTCCGTTACACCTAATTTTCCTGTTTAAATGAACATTACATAAAAGGAGAGACCAAATGAAATTCTATTTTGGGACCCACTTTATATTAGGTGGCCTTAACTACTATGTATTTTAATTAATAATTTGATACAATGCACTTATTGTGTACATACAAGTTTTACATTGTACTTACATTTTAAAAAATACCTGCATGTAATTACATCTGTAATTAAGTTCTGTATTTACATTTGTAATTACACAGTTGACACTTCCCTTACACCTAACCCTACCCTTAAACTTACCCATACCACCACACCTGTCCCTAACCCTACCCGTATCCCACCTCAATATCAGCAAAGGTGTTTTGCAATACAATTTGAACACAGTAAGTACATTGTACTTATTTTTTGATGTAAGTACATAGTACTTAAGGCCACCTAATATAAAGTGGGGCCCTATTTTGTATTTTTTGCTATAACTATTTACATTTTTATTTATTAAAATCAAGTATACATTTCTTCAAGTTAGTGTTTTTATGCATTTTTACATTTATTCCAACTAAAGACAGTAACAATTTAAACAATGTATATGATTTGTGAACTTTTCTTTTTAATAGTCAACTTATTTTCAGCAGTCATCAAGCTTGTACACACTGGTCAGATGTACCTTTAATTTCACTAAGCTGATTGCTCACTAACCCCCACAGTCATCATGTTTTCAGGCCATTTCAAGTTTGATTTTTACATGATATAAAGCGGTGAAATGGCTGTTGTTAGTTGTTTATTTACTTTTTAATTAGCATCATAATTCAGGCCGATTCGAGAACGTGAGACGAAAAAATGCGAGACGGGAATTATTGTGCAAACCAATCATATCCAATCATATTGCTGCTGCTCTCCCTGCTCTTATCCATGATAGGCTGCATGGATGCGCAGGAAGTTCTTGCCCAGAACAGAACCATACCGCCAATCCAAACTGTATGCTAATTGTCAATCATCTTTGATGATAGTGGTCCTGAGAGAAATACACCTGTGGCCATGGAAGTGATTGGAACACCTGAATTGAATTATTTGGAGGGGTGTCCCAATACCTTTGGCAATATAATATCACCAAGGTTGCATTTATTTAATAAAAAATACAGTAAAACAGTGATTTTGAATATTGTTATTACAATTTAAATGACTGTTTTCTATTTTAATATATTATAATTTAATGATTTTTGTGATGGCAAAGCTGAATTACTCCGGTCTTCAGTGTCACAGGATCCTTCAGAAAATATTCAGTAATGGTGATGCGCGGGTCGTCTCATAACCCGCGGATGGGGCGGGGAAAGAAATTGTCACTTTTTTTGCGGGGCGGGTCATTAAAAACAAAAGAAAAGAAAAAAATCCATGATTCTTGCGTGCAATTCCCTATAGCTTATATTGAATATTTGAGAATATCTATTTTCATATTTTATTAGGTTCTTGAATCTTTGATAAGGTTACAATACGAAGCCTGTAGCAACGTAATTTGCGTGATGTTCCCAAACTTTTGGCGTCATGTGACACGTCACGAAAGCAGCGCGCCAAGCAGCTCCCGCCGCCAGCAGCAGCCACAACAACAAAAATGGAGAGATAAAAGTGAAGATGGAAGACGAGGTGCGGGAGAATCCCGCCGAAATAGATTAAACCCCGGTACAGTGGATGCCATTCTTTTTTTGCACAGCGAACGTAAAAACGCTAGGTGAACATTTCCGTTCAGTGGTTATGTAGCGCAGGCTGTAAAATAGTTTAGCCTATTAGATGAATACAAACGTTGTTTTGTTGAAAATGAAATGTTGAAAATGTTTATCATTATCTTGTTATCAATATGACCTGATTTATGGTTCATATTCAAAATAATAGTATGTTGTTGCCAGTTTACAGGGCGATGTTTCCAAGCACTTTCAGGCTGAAATAAAGGCAGTTCCCTTTCGTTCAGTCACTACGACGTACGTTAGTGACTAACGAATGGGGGTTACGCTTAGAAGCCAATCATCTTCGAGAATTTAACAGCGCCCAATGGCGTGCCAATGCCATGGGCATGCGGAATTTGCATGCGTAACTCCGCCCCGTGTGGGTATATAAGGAAGTACGCTGGCAACATCGCATTATGTTTCTACTTTGGAGCCAAGAGCATCTCTTCACTCCTACAAGCCTGAATTCTGAAGTCTTCTCTTCAGTCTTCGAGACCAGTGGTTCTCCAGGGTGTTGGTGTGACGGCGCGTTCCAGCGATCTCATACTGCCTGCCTGCTGATCTGTGCAGTGATCTGCAACAGCTGTGTGTGTGTTTCCCTGGGCGCTTCGGCACTCTGCAGAGCTTTCCTCTCACAAAAAGAGCTTGCGCGTGGCACGTCTTTTTCAAGACGGTTCGCCCGTGCACTTCCGGGTGCGATCAATCTCCGTTGCTGTCTATGGGCACATTCACTGCTCGATGTGTTTGGGCTTCAGCACGTTCGGGCAGTGTTTGTGGATGCGTCATGTTCCCACTGCGGGAACGTGACCATCGCGATGTCGCGGTCGAGACTCAGTGATCTCCGTGAGGAGAGAGAGTCCCCTCTGCCACACCCCAATCTACCGTCTCCGAGAGAGGTGGTACTTTGGCTGGTGGCCAGGGTGACCTGAGGGCGGTGCCGTGGTATTAAGAACCCCGATGATCATTCCTCGGGCCACGCCCCCCTCTCGCACATCGTTTCCCGCGAGTGCTGGACTGAAACAGCGGCCCGTCTCTGACGCCTCGTTCGTTTCGTTCACGCTCCAGATAGCAGTGAGATGTCGATCGCCGCATCCCAAGGTGGGCTGGAGTCCTTTGGGGATGACGATTAGGTTGTGCTCCACCTCCGGGTGTGTCAGCACTGCCTGATCCGACCTAAAGTTGACAGCCATGTTATCTCGGGCAGCCGCGAGTCTCGCGCTGGTGTGGAACTCCGCCCAGTCGCGAGTGCTCGTGGTTGCGCGATTGGTTTTTGGGGGTGGCACCCGACAGCTGTTGGGCCCCGCCCCCAATACCTTTCGCTCCCGAGGTGCATGAGGAGATCACGCGGTCCCGTAAGTCCCCGTGCTTCCCGCGATCGTTTGGTGGCCTCCTCCGCCTTCTCTGCCCTTGATGGGGCCGCGGCCTAAGGGTACACTGGGGCCCCCTCTCCCCCACTGTTGAACTCTCTGTTGCGCACTACGGTGTCCACAGAGGGCTTTGACGTGGCCCTTCACCTGGGCCGTGCCATGGAGGTGGTTGCAGGATGGCGCCCAGTCCGCTCTACAGCCTGGTTAAACGCCAGGCTGGAGGTGGACAACTCAGAGATGGGTTCCAGTTCTTTCCAGGGGATGGTAGCAGGGCCTCTCCTTCCCCCGGTGGAGGGCCGGGGGAAAATCCTTCCGCTGCTGGCCCCCGGGCTAGCAGCACTTGGAAAGAACTCATGTTCCTGTCTCTGAAGACCCAGAGACCGGTGATGACGGTGTGCGCCACCCACGGGTCCCGCCACTCGCATCCCTCTCTGTCGCCAGCCTCCTGGCAGAGCAGACCCCAGTGGACCACGCGTCCTTCCCTGGTCTCCTCTGTCAGGACGCAGCCGTTAACCGCACCCCCACACCGGGATGCCCAACAGCCTCCCTTGTCCGGGTCGGTAACGCTGCATCGCTGCCCCACACCGGGTACGTCTGTAGTCCGAATGACCCTGCTGGTGCAGTTCCTGGGAGCCTGGCTTCAGATTCCAGGGCTGTCCCGCTGGGTCGCGAAGACAATCAGGCGTGGCTACGCGATTCAGTTTGCGCAGGCTCCTCCCTGCTTCCGGGGAGTCCGCTTGCTATGGTCGGGGCCAATGCCCCTGTCATGCGAGCGGAGGTTGCCACCCTACTGGCGAAGGGTGCGATCGAGCCTGTCCCTCCAGCCGAGATGAAGTCCGGGTTTTACAGCCCGTACTTCATTGTACCCAAAAAGGCCGGTGGGTTAAGACCAAATCCTGGACCTGCGCATCTTGACCCGTTGCCTACACAGGTTTCCGTTCAAGATGTTGACAGCGAAACGCCTTTTCGAATGCGTTCGTCCCGGCGATTGGTTTGCAGCGATCGACCTGAAGAACGCCTACTTTCATGTCTTCATCCTACCTCGACACAGACCGTTCCTACGGTTTGCTTTCGAGGGGCGGGCATACCAGTATGCGGTCCTCCCATTCGGGCTATCTCTGTCCCCTCGCGTCTTTACGAAGATTGCCGAGGCAGCCCTTGCGCCCCTACGGCAGCATACTGAGTCACTCTCGAGAGCAGGTTTGCGAACACAGAGATCTGGTTCTCCACCACTTAGCCTGTCTGGGCCTTCGGGTCAACTGGGAGAAGAGCAAACTCTGCCCCGTGCAGAGAATCTCTTTTCTCGGTATGGAGATCGACTCGGTCGCCATGTGCGCGCAGCTTACGAGCGCGCGCGCGCAGTCTCTGCTGACTTGCCTCCGTCAAATCGAGAGCGAGAGTGCGGTTCCACTGAAACATTTTCAGAGGCTCATGGGGCATATGGCATCTGCAGCCGCGGTAACGCCGCTCGGATTGCTACTTATGAGACCGTTTCAGCACTGGCTTCGCGATCGAGTCCCGAGATGGGCATGGCGGTCTGGCACGCTCCGGGTCCAAATAACCCGGGCCTGCTTACAGACACTCACTCCGTGGTCGAACCTCAGTTTTCTACGGACCGGCGTGTCCTTAGAACAAGTTTCCAGGCATGTTGTTGTATCAACGGATGCCTCCTCCACGGGCTGGGGTGCCATGTGCAATGGACAAGCAGCCGCGGGCTCCTGGACAGGACCCCAGCGCCTTCTGCATGTCAATTGCCTCGAGTTGCTGGCAGTACGGTTCGCCCTGCACCGCTTCCGAGTGTTGCTGAGGGGTCAACACGTACTTGTCCGGACAGACAACACGGCCACAGTAGCGTACATCAACCACCAGGGCGGTCTACGCTCCCGCCGTATGTCTCAACTCGCCCGCCATCTCATTTTATGGAGTCAGAAGCACCTGAGGTCCCTTCGTGCTATCCACATCCCGGGAGAACTGAATCGTGCAGCCGACGAGCTCTCACGGATTCAGCCACTTCCTGGAGATTGGAGACTCCATCCCCAGACGGTCCAGCTGATTTGGGAACAGTTCGGCGACGCACAGGTAGATCTGTTTGCCTCCCACGACTCTTCCCACTGCAGCCTGTACTATTCCCTGTCCGAGGGCATGCTCGGCACGGATGCACTGGCGCACAGCTGGCCCCAGGGCCTACGCTTATATGCGTTCCCCCAGTGAGCCTTCTCGCACGAGTACTGTGCAAGATCAGGGAGGACAAGGAGCAGGTCATGTTGGTCGCCCCGTATTGGCACGGCCAGACCTGGTTCTCAGAACTGCCACTCCTTGCGACAGCCCCTCCCTGGCCTATCCCTCTGAGACTGGACCTCCTCTCTCAGAGACGGGGCACCCTATGGCACCCGCGTCCAACGCTCTGGAAGCTCCACGTGTGGCTTCTGGACGGGACGCGGCAGGTTTGAGTGGCCTGCCACCTACGGTGGCCGCCACCATCACTTCCGCTAGGGCAGAGTCTACACGACCCCTCTATGCGTTGAAGTGGAACCTCTTCGTCACCTGGTGCTCTTCCCGCCAAGAAGACCCCTGGAATTGCCCGATCGGGTCCGTGCTTGAGTTTCTCCAAGAGGGGCTGGAGCGAAGGCTGTCTCCCTCCACCCTGAAAGTGTATGTGGTTGCAATATCTGCCCATCACAACCTCTTGGGAGACAAAAAAAGGTAAGTCAGCACCTTTTCATCAGGTTCCTGAGGGGGGCGAGGAGACTGAATCCTCCTCGCTCTCCTCTCGTCCCCTCTTGGGACCTCTCAGTAGTCCTAAGTGCTCTGCAGAGGCCTCCCTTTGAGCCTTTGCGGTCGGCCGATATTAAGTTTCTGTCAATGAAACAGCTCTGCTGACCGCATTGGCCTCTCTCAAGAGGGTCGGGACCTGCAGGCTTTTTCAGTTGACGAAGCGTGCCTAGATTTCGGGCCGGCTAACTCTCACGTGACCTTGAGACCCCGGCCTGGATATGTGCCCAAGGTTCCTACCACTCCCT
Organism: Gobio gobio; assembly: GCF_949357685.1. Lineage (NCBI taxonomy): Eukaryota > Metazoa > Chordata > Actinopteri > Cypriniformes > Gobionidae > Gobio > Gobio gobio. Next base: position 42,275,692 of record NC_137098.1, read on the forward strand.
TCAGAGATCAGGTAGTGAACCTGCAAGCGCTGCCTTTGGAGGAGGCAGACCCAGCCTTGGCATTGCTCTGTCCAGTACGCGCTCTCCGCGCTTACGTAGACATGACGCAGTGTTTCAGGACCTCAGACCAGCTCTTTGTCTGTTATGGTGGAGAGCGGAAGGGAAGAGCTCTCTCAAAGCAGAGGTTGTCTCACTGGATAGTGGACACCATTGTTTTGGCTTACCAGCAGCAAGGTCGACCATGTCCCCTTGGTGTGAGGGCACACTCCACCCGGAGTGTGGCCTCCTCTTGGGCTCTAGCGCATGGCGCCTCGCTAACAGACATCTGCAGAGCTGCAGGCTGGGCGACACCCAACACATTCGCCAGATTCTACAATCTCCGAGTGGAGCCAGTGTCCGACTATGTACTCGCCCCCCCGAGGGGCCGGTAATGAACCAGGCTCTGGTGTCTTCGCTTGCTCGCCACTCCACTCCACGGACTGGATACGTGCGATATTCTCCTCAGGTGAGCTCCCCGAGAGCCCTGAGCTCCTCCAGCACTGTCGACGCCGACATCAGTTCAGTCTGCCCTTTCGAGCCCAGACCCTCATGTCCGGCCAGGTGCCCTGTGTGCATGGTTCCCTCCGGCGACCCCCACACGAGTATTTCCACCGTAAGCCTCCTCAGTGAGCAGGTGTCTTTCCCTTGGCAAGCCCCTGCCACCCCTAGGGTTAAAAATCCACCTTCGGCTGGTACCCTAGAGTTTCCCATATGCAGCCCACAGCGGGTCATATGTGTACTCTCTAAGTCCTCCCCACGGGTAGGCATCTTTGGCATTCCCTCACTGGGATATGCTTCCCAGTGTACCTTGGTAATCCTGTGATAAGTGGGAGTCCTACGGCCTTAAGTGGCGGGATCTCACACTTACGCAGGGCACTGAACGACAGCTGAGTGGCGCGGTTATATTGGAACCCCATTCGTTAGTCACTAACGTACGTCGTAGTGACTGAACGAATGGGAACGTCTCGGTTACGTATGTAACCCTCGTTCCCTGAGGAGGGAACGGAGACGTACGTTCCTCAGCCACATCAGTTGTGCTGCTGGAACGCGGAGTTCAGGTCTTGGCTCCGCAGCAGATACATAATGCAATGTTGCCAGCGCACTTCCTTATATACCCACACGGTGGGGCGGAGTTACGCATGCAAATTCTGCATGCCCATGGCATTGGCACGCCATTGGGCGCTGTTAAATTCTCGAAGATGATTGGCTTCTAAGCGAAACCCCCATTCGTTAGTCACTAACGTACTTCTCCGTTCCCTCCTCAGGGAACGAGGGTTACATACGTAACCGAGACGTTTTCTTTTACATTACAATGCCTAGTATGTCTATTTAATGGTCGTGGGTGCGGGGCGGGTTGTAAAAATAGATACAATGGTGCGGTGCGGGCTGGGGAGGGCCAAATAATTTAATAAAAGCGGGAAAGCTTGCCTTTTCCTCTGGAAAAGGAACATTGCGGAAGCCACATCCTACCCCGAAGGAGTTATGAGGAGTATATCTGGTTAACCCATTGGGCTGGAATACAAGGAGGTTTTAGGGGTGGCTCCAGCCATTTCCTCTCCCAAGGAAAAGACACAGGCTTGGCGCAGCAAGCCAACAAGAGCCTGGGCCTCTCTGTGCTTCTACCCATTTGAGGTGAGAACACAGGAGGATACCGGCTCTACACGAAGGCTATAGAATCTAGTGAACATGTTGGGTGTTGCCCAGCCCGCAGCTCAAGAAATATCTGTCAGCGAGGCGCCATGTGCCAGCACCCAGGAGGATGCAACACTCCTGGTAGAGTGAGCTTGCAACCTGAGCGGGCAGGGCACACCTTGTGCTTGGTAAGCCAAGGCGATGGCAACCTCTATTCAGTGGGCCATCCTCTGCTTGGAGACAGCCTTTCCCTAATGCTGGCCTCCGTAACAGACAAAGAGCTCCTCTGAGGTCCTGAAGCTTTGAGTTCTGTCCACGTACCGCTGACGGGACAGAGCAAAGCCAGGGCTAGGTCTGCCTCCTCCGGGGGCAGCACTTGCAGGTTCACCACCTGGTCCCTGAAGGGAGTGGTAGGAACCTTGGGCACATAGCCAGGCCAGGGTCTCAGTACCATGTGGGTGTCACCTGGCCCGAACTCTAGGCACGATTCGTCGACCGAAAATGCCTGCAGGTCCCCTACCCTCTTGATAGAGGCCAGTGTGGCAAAGACTCAAACGGGGCATTCCGAACTGCTTCCAGGTCGTGCTTCCCAACCGAACTTACCACCTATTGGGTCATGATTAAGGCTGAGCAATTTTATCGATTCTGCGATATAAATCGATATTTTTTTTCCCAAGAAAGTATCGATTTTTAAGCCGCGAGTATCGATACAAAAGTCCCATTCAAATCCCCGTGTTTACCCCCATTCGTGTTGCAGGAAGAGCGATTTGGTCAGCCAGCCGCTAGTATCGCTGTAGAGCAAGTTACCCGTACTACTAACTTTACACAAACGCCGACGTCTACCTCTTCTTGTTTACGGAGTCAGAGCGAGGAGATTCAAGAAAATTTAGACTTAGACTCAGGGGTCAACAACATGAGTCGCCTGCAAGGTCCACATGAGTTGCCTGCGGGTCATTTCTAAAAATAGCTCACCATAGCAGCTGCGTTCAGTCGCTTCCATGTTAATTTAAGCGCAGGGCTCCAGACTGAAGCCGAATATATACTAGTGTCAGTAAATAATAAACTGCAAAATACTATTTAAATATTACTCCTGCATGTTCTGCGTCTGTGTGGATGACGGGCGCCGCGCATGCGCACTTGCTCTTGTAGTCTCTGCCGTGTGTAGTCTCTGCCGACACGAACGCATAAACCGTCACTTCATGAGAATTTACCGTTTCATTTGAGAAAACTGGCTGCGTCTCAATCAGCTCCCTGGTTCAGTAGTCAGGGCACTGATCAGGACATAAGTCAATGGGCTGACTCCCTGATCAGTGCCCTGACTGAACTAGGGAGCTGATTGAGACGCGCACCCATTGTCATATCATGAACACAGACACTCAAAGGTATTCATGGTATTCAATTCAAGGCAACCCATCAAAATAAAAGTTCGGTTTAACGTGAAGAAATTGACTACAGATTGTAGCCTACAGTAAATTTAGCTACGTCTCTATGTAATAATAATTATGAAATAAATAATACTAATTGTATAATTATTAATGGTTGCTTATTTTTCACTTGATCTTTCATTTATAAACAATGTTTACTTTTAAACAGCATACAGCCTTTACATGTTTATGTATTATTTACTTATGATTATCATCATAAATAATAAACATTGATTTTTAAAAAAAATTGTGGTATTGTACCAACTACTGGAACTACTACTATACTCTTTCAGGTGTAAAACAGTTTGGATAGTTGTTAATATGAGAATTATGATGCATTATTTAAGAGATTTATGTATTATAAAACATGAGTAGCTCTCTGGGACTTTCATTTTTAAAAAGTAGCTCTCAAATGAAAAAAGGTTGGAGACCCCTGACTTAGACAAAAGCATCGCGGTTTGCAAGCTGTGTGACACAAACGTGAAATACTCTGGAAATACCACCAAGTGTCAGTGTCAAGCTAAAAAAGCTGTCAAAGAAACTGTTCAGAACATGCCACTTGCTGCAATTTTTAAAACTCCATTGTTAATTGCAATACTGCACTTTATTTACTTTTCAAAGGCTTGTAAGCTACAGTTTGCACTGTTTCAATAAATGGAACAAATTTTCTCAACACATCTTTGATTCATTTTGTTCAGCATTTGCAAGCTGTAGACTCTCTGTCCAGTCAGAGACATGTATTGTGTAATTGATATTTTTAGTTTTCAGTTCAGTTAATTAAATTAATTACACACTCAAAAGATGTCACCAAAATCACTCTGTCCCCTTTAAATCTTTCAGAAAATGATGTAAGTGTATCGAATTATATCGAATCGTATCGTTGGCTGAATATTGTGATATATCGTATCGTTAGCTGAATATCGTGTATCGTATCGTATCGTGAGATTAGTGTATCGCTACAGCCCTAGTCGTGACATGCAGATATTGCGGCAGCATACACTTGGAGGGTGGAGGGAGACAGCCTTTGCTCCAACCCATGCTGCAGGAAGGAAAGCACAGATCCGATCAAACATCTTCGGGGTCTTCTCAGCGAGAAGAACACCACTCTACGAACAGGTTCCACTTCAAGACATAAGTGTGACTCATAGGCGGTTCTCGTGCTGAAGTGACAGTGTTAACTACCTCTTGGGGTAAGTCACCTGGGAACTAGGTCCGGTTGGGCCAATACGGTGCAACTAACAAGACCTGCTCCTCATCCTCCCTGACTTTGCACAGAGTTTGTGCAAGTAGGCTCACTGGGGGACATGCATATTTGCACAGGCCCCTGGGGCCAGCTGTGTGCCAGTGCATCCGTGCCAAGTGTTCCCTCGGTCAGGGAGTAAAACAACTGGCAGTGGGACGTTTCTGGAGAGGCAAACAAGTCGACCTGAGCCTCTCCGAACTGTCTCCAGATCAGCTGGACTGCCTGGGGGTGGAGTCGCCACTCTCCCGGGAGCACAGCTTATGAAAGCTTGTTGGCCACATCGTTGAGCACACTGGGGACATGAATTGCCCGAAGCAACCTCAGATGATTCTGACTCCAGAGGAGGAGATGGCGGGCAAGTTGCGACGGCAGCACAGACCACCTTGTCAGTTGATGTACGCAATGGTCACAGTGTTGTCCTTATGGACCAATACATCTCATCCTGCCTTTGAACATATTCAAGCAGTTCAGCATCGACTGAGCATGTTCCTCTGTGAGGCGTGCTGTCTGTTTGACCAAATCTATACTGAGAAAAGAGATCCTCTGCACGGGGGCGAGTTTGCTCTTTTCCCAGTTGACCCGAAGACCCAACTGGCTGAGGTGTCTGAGCACCAGGTCCCTGTGTTCGTACAACTGATCCCTGGAATGTGAGCTAAAATGAGCCAGTCATCGAGATAGTTGAGGATGCGAATGCCCTGTTCTCTCATGGGAGAATCAAGACATGAAAGTAGGCGACCTTCAGGTTGATCGCTGCAAACCAATCTCGGGGATGGATGCATTTAAAAATGCGTTTCTGTGTGAGCTTTTTAAATTGTAGCTTGTGAAGGTTCCGATTGAACTCTTTCAGGGACTCAAAAGATTCTCTGCCCGGCCCTCCTCTGGGAAGAGCAGCCCCGCCAATCTCTAGGTCGCCCGTCTCAGGGGTGATGTTTCACCAACCGCTTAAACAGCAGCAGATATGGGTGACGTCCTCTTCCTGTGGCAGACACAGTAGAGCAAGCTCTGCCAGAGTTTTTTTTTTTTGCCCTTGGCGACGAGCAGACTGAAGAGCGGCCCATGAGGGACTCTGAAGGTACATCGGGGGAAGCTCTTGATTGCCTCAGCCTGCTACCGACTGCAGAGAACTGCTGGGCCCAGTTCAGACAGTGTCGCCGAAAAAAGGCCACCTTGTGAGATGGGAGCATCAAGAAAGCGTACTTTGACGACCACTCGCACCTCAGCAAGGCAAGCCATGGGGCGTTTCTGGACCACCGAGGCGAGTCCTGTGCCATGACTTTGATCAGGATTAGTTAACATGCGCAGCTCAACCCCGGCTCAGAACTACGCTTGTGCATTAGGAGTGCCTTGGCCTCACATGCAGGGTGGAGGCGGTCTGCACACAGTCTTTTTTATGCAGTTTTTTGGCACTTTTGGCATTCCATATTTTTGGCACCAATATAGCTCCATACTGCCATGTTTTCCATGCACATCCGGGAAAGCAAACCTAAGCACACACCATTACAGTGGGCTCAGCATCATTCTCAGAAAGAAAGAAGCGTTGCGACCGGCGTGTCTGTCGACGTGGTCATGTTTTTATGCCCTCTTACCGGCCGTGAGAACGCCTTAACTTAACTTAACTTAACTCTTAACAGCGCACCGAACCAGCTGTGAGAACAACCTTTTCTTTTTACTCAATAGAAACAAAATAGAAAAAGAGAGAAGAGAAAATCGACCCCCCTGCAGTGCCGTCACTCCAACACCAGACGAGGAGATGTCCATTCAAAGAGCTTGACTTGTTATAATGTTAAAACACGCCTTGTAGAGAGCAGGAAATATACACTGCTCGGCTCCGATGCAAAAGGCTGATTAAATGCAAGCACCGGCTGCTCATTTATACCCGCACTGCGAGGCAGAGCAGCTGCTGCAATCATTGCATGCCAATGTGCATTGGCTCGTTTAGTTACACTCGAAGTAGATTGGTCTCTCTGGCGAGATTCCTATTCGTCGTTCTCCCGACGTGGCATTGGAAGTGACCGACTGATTAGGAACTTGTAATCTGAACAGTAACAAAGTACACCTGAGACTGGACCTTGCTATACTTTTCTTTCTTCTTTCTTCTTTTCTAATTTTACTGCCTGACCCTCTTTAACTAGCTATTTTTTCTTAGCTGTGCTTATTTAAATTAAATTTCATTTCTCACTGAAATGGTTCCCAATCAACAAAAGTATATAAAAACTAAATGGAAAAGTCATTGTAAAATATATGAAAGACACAGGAAGTGAAACATTTGCTTGTTCAGTCATTTAGCACACCTGTCTACTGCTTCTGCCCCCTCCAGAGCGTATCATACTTTTATGTTCAGAGGAAAAGAGATGAAATAGTGTTGTAATACCCAAGCGGTGGCAAATCAATAGCATTCTAGACATAACAAGGACATTAACTTATCTTAAAGAACAGATAAAATTAGAGAGCAGTTGTAACAGAAGCGATATCATGAACATCTCTTGATTGAAACATCCTATTAGCTGAGAGCTCAGTATGATACGACAGACCATTCATTTCAGCCATATCTTAATGGCCCATCATTAGTCATATAATCAATAAGCTTCTTGATTAAGAGAACTCAAGAATGCACGTTTCATCTACAAGCATTTTTTGTGGATCGATGACAAGGTTATCTTGCAAATGACGAGGATGCAAAAGGAGGATTATGTGTGTGCCCGCGCACACTCAAACACGCAGAGACACACAAATGCTGCAGAGTAAATCATGAAACACTTTGATCAGTAGGCCAGTATAACTGGAGGCAGAGCTTTTAATCGCCAGCGGTAAGTCATTAACTAAATTAGTTTTTAAAGATTTAGGATGCTCTGCAGATTTCATTCTCAGATAGGCCTGAAGTTTCGTGGCTTTGAAATATCTGTAGGTTCCCATTGATGGATGAAACGCAGTTGAACGATTCCCCTATAAGTCAGGGCATTTTTCAAAGTTCCAAACAATCTCCATGCCACCTGCTAATGTCTCGGTTCCTGTCCAATCCCCTGAAGGAAGTGCACTGATTTTTCAAATTTCATTAGCTCATTAGTTGAGTAATGTAAGACTGGTGTTCAGATTTATCTAGTACGCTAACCCAATAACCTGTCCAAAGTCCTTGTCCAAGGACATTAGCCATGCAAAAAAGATCACAAGATCCATTTTTCTATAGCTAAGCAGAAATCAAACATTTAAACATTTATAGGTCATCCTGTTAAAGATAGGCCACCAAAGTCACTCTCCCAGACTTCAATTAACCTTCTGGGCTGTTAGCCTACTGTCTGGAGAAGCATAGGTTTTCTCTCCCTCCCTCGCTTTCTCTTCATCTCTCTCCCTCTCTCAGTCATGAGGTCTTTACATAAGGGAATACTGGAAAGAGAGAGGGAGACGGCTCGTTTGATTCCAATAAAAGAAAACTGAATGTGCTGTTGAAAGTCTTAGTCATTTTGTAGCCTACCTCTTGCCTTTGTCCTTCAGCGATCATTTTCCCTGACATTCAAATCACATTTTTGATATTTGCTCTGTATGATGGGAGATAAGATGAAAACAGCCTGTGAAGTGTACTGGGAGCTGTCTGTACCCTTGTGAGGGCGCTTAGGGAGTTTGGTCTTGATGCATTGAAGAAAAGGTCTGCCTGGTGTTAGAAAGATTTGTGCTGGTGCATTTTTACACATGAGGCTGAGTTTAGCAAGTCATCATTAGCAAGACATATAAGGTGTGCAGGAGCATATGGGATTCCAGAAGTGCAATGCTTTAAATGTAGCCTTTCTAAGTCTCAAGAGAGTCCTTCCTTCCACCACTTTACTGCAGCCACCAGTGTATTTGTGCATGCCTAGAGACAAATTACTGAATAGCTACCGAGTGTTTTAGAAATGTCAACATGAAAAAGATTCTAATCCTGTAAAGAATTAATATCTAAATTATCTTAAATGATCTATAGATATGATGATGCTCCATAGAGTTGATGCTAATATTGAAAGTTGAAATTCCTGTTTTTAAAAGGAACTTTATTTGCTGTATGCTATAAATGGACCCACTTTATATTAGGTGGCCTTAACTACAATGTACTAACATTTAAATTAATAATTTGATAGAGTGCACTTATTGTGTACATACATGTTTTTAAATTGTACTTTTTAAAAATACCTGCATGTAATTAAATCTGTAATTAATTTCTGTAATTACATTTATAATTACACTGTTGACACGTCCCTTACACCTAACCCTACCCTTAAACTTACCCATACCACCACACCTGTCCCTAACTGTACCTGTATTCCACCTCAATATCAGCACAAAAAAGTGTTTTGCAATACAATATGAACACAATAAGTACATTGTACTTATATTTTGATGTAAGTATATAGTAGTTAAGGCCATCTAATATAAAGTGGAACACTATACATTTTAAGAACCTTTGTAAACACTGACAAAATAATCTGCACACAGTTTTTATAATTTTTTAGATAGTAAATTTGCCCCCAGTTTCACAGACACGGCTTAAGCCTAGTCCCAGACTAAAATGCATGTTTGAGCTGTTTTAACTGAAAGCAACTTGCACTGACATAAAATAGGTCAGTGCCATTGTTTTGTCTCAAGATGCAACCAGTAATGTTTTTTTATAAGGTACATTTATAAAGCTACTTAAATGCCCTAATTGAACTAAGGCCTAATCCTGGTTTATTCTAATGGTGCATTCACAACATACACGAATGAAGCGTTAAGTGAGAGTGATTTACATGTTAAGTCAATGCAAAGACGCGAATAGACATTCAGCGGCACGATTCGCACGAATGAGGCAGCTCAAATGATGCGGCGCGAATTGAGCGATTCGGCCGTTTGACAGAAACAAATCACACGAGTTGCAAAATCTGAACTTTGCCGGATATTCGCGCCACGTTAACCAATCAGGAGCTTGCTCTAGTAGTGACAACAATGAGGACAAAATCAAATGAGGATACCCGGAGCTTTACGATACATCTTCGTACTTTATAGAAACAGGAATAAAAAGGATCTTGCCTGGAAGAAAGTGAGTGAGGAGGTCGGACAGTCTGGTAAATTGTAAAAAGTGCTCTTTTTAAGTAATTGAAGTACACTAGGTGAAGAAAAATCCTGGAATGTTTTCCTCAAAAACGTAATTTCTTTTCGACTGAAGAAAGAAAGACACAAACATCTTGGATGAAGGGGATGAGTAAATTATCAGGAAATTTTCATTTTAAAGTGAACTAATCCTTTAAAATTTGAAGCCTGTATTCCTCATTGGTAATCTCCTACACGGTGTGATCTTTATAGTTGTGCTTTCTTGTATATCCATAATCCATGTACATTGTATATTATTAATAGGGCCGTCAATTTAACACATTACCTTTCAGTGAATAATTAATTTTTTTAAATAACACAATTATGCCCCCTGAACCGTATTTAACATCCCTGCCGTTGTAGCCATACTGCTTTTAAAGGCAATATGCTACACTTACTGAGAACAGGTGAGGCTGTGCAACAGAAGGGTCAGGAGATGCATGTTTCAAACTACTTTAGGCATCTTAAAATTGTTTGGCTGTTTAGAAGTTCATCTCTCTGATGTACCTGCACAAAGAAAAACAGTTTATATTTTAACAGAATATTTTTTAACTTTTACTTATCAAAGTTATAGAATATTAATGAAGTTCATTCTGTGAAAACTTAAAAGTAAGTTCAGAGAACATTCATGGCCTGATCCATTCTAAGAACAAGAAAGTGTCTCTATGTAGTGTGCATGCCTGTCCGTTTTAATGAGCAGGAAAATACATTTTGAACACAGCTTATGCAGTTGGGAGGGATGAGAACGGCTCAATAAAATACACACCAGAGGTTGAAACGATGGGGGGAGTAAAAAAAGCTTTTTGACAATGTTAAGCCAGGCAGCTGCTCTGAGGCTACCAGGGGGTTTTTATCATCTCTTCAGATGTTGGATCATAGGGAGAAAGAAGCTTTCCAAGGGTAAGCAAAGTCAGGCAAGCCCTTACTGTAACATCAACATACTACAGCTACAGACAGATTGCTGAAGTGCATTCTCACAGGGGTCTTGTTAAAGCAGAATGGTCCTACAATACATTTAAACAGATTTTTGAATGGAGCTGGGCTGCATATAATGCGTACCGTTATGAATTCCCGTGCGGCCGCGCGGATTATACTTTCACTTTAGAATGAGCACCAATTTGGGAGTAAATTGCTTGAATGGTGTGTTTAATATTATTCTTAATGAAAAACACAAAAACAGAACAGTACAATGACAACTCGCTTAAATGGGCACTTTTACATTTAGCTTTGAAACTGAATCTTCCGTCGTATATTGTTATTATATTGCTCAGTTCAGTTTTTAATTGCGTCTGTTCTCTAACTGAACGAAATTATTTTTATTACTATAAAACAATCAAAATGATATTGCGCACAGCTTCATAAATCAGGCGGTGAGAGGAGTGTAAGCATAATCTTATGCCAACATATACGCCCGTTTCCACGCAAGATTGATAAATGAGGGCCAATGTACTTGTTACATTGTAAGAAGAATGGCATCTACGCTAATATTGGTCTCTCTATTTATCTTGATGTTACTGCAGTCAGCCTTTTCCTGTCCGTATCCAGATCAAATCATGGACCTTCACCTAGACATATGTCCTGAAGGTCAGCAGAGACCCTGTAAACTAGACAATCCCCTGAATCCGATCGTCAAGCAAAAGGAAGGAAATATTTGAAGGCTACCAATCCCCAATAGGGTCAACCTACAGTATTATTGTTAAAATACTCACCGTTTCAACAGTATAGACAAGACATAAACAATGTGTGTTGACCTGATATAAGTGTAAAAAATAATAACTTCCTAATTTAACTTTTAACATGAAAAAAAAATTATATACAACTTTAACAGAAAAAATAGACTCTTAAAGGGATAGGTAAAACGCTATTTCACTTTTCTAACTTTAGCTAGTGTGTAATGTTGCTGTTTGAGCATAAACAACATCTGCAAAGTAACAACGTTCAAAGTTTAAAGCAAAGGGAGATATATGCTTTTAAAGAAATCAATTTCTAAGGACTACAGCAAACGGCCGGTAGGGACTACAGACATTCCTCCAGGGTTGCTGACATCACCAGTCCCAATATTTACATAAACCCCTCCGCCGAGAATAAGGGGGGCGAGGCCATTTTTTATTGCTGTGGAGAAGAGTTGTTGTGGTATTCTTAGATTTCATGTGACGTCCCACAGTGGCGCGGGCGCCATTTGTAGGACTGAATTGCAACATGCCGTCTATCTGCTGTGCTGTGGGCTGTGAACAGCATGATCCGGATTGCACGTCCACTTTGTTCAGCCTTCCAAGGGACGGGGGAGTTAAGGATCAATGGTTATCTCGCTCTCTGTGCTGCACATTTCACGGAGGAAATCTTCCACAATCTTTGCGAGTTCAATGCAGGATTCCCACAACGGCTTGTCCTGAAAGATGGAGCAGTTCTGACTTTAAAAACAGAAGCTGTTTACGGGCCACAACCTGTAAGTATGATTTATTTTTTGGCGATGTGTTTTCCTGTAATAGTTTGTATTGTTAATTGTACGTTGTAGCAAGGAAGTAAACAAATGACAACGCTGTTTGGCTCTGCAAACCAGTTTGTTAAATGCTCATTCTTAACGTTATCCGACAAACACCTAACGTTACAAACTTTTTTTAAATCTCAACAGCGAACTTGGAATTAGTGTAAATTATTCTTTGATTAGAGCTTTTATGTATTGTTTATCTACATGCTTGTTTATCTACAGGCATGCTAAACATGGTTCTGTGTTTGATTTGGATGCTATAGTAAAGCCAATGTTTAGTGTTAGTTTTGGGTTAATAGTTCTTGCGACAGATATTTGGCTATAATCGTTCTAAAAATACAAAAGTAACAGTGCCATTCAGTAGCGATCACTATAGATCTGCAGTCTTTACTAAAAAAAATCCCTTTGAGGACTGTAGTGGGCTATACAACAACAACAAAAAACAAACCATTCTGAAACGTCGTTTAACAGCCGTTCTTGAACAGGTTCTGCTCCATCATCTAAACTAAAATTTTCTTGGTCCGAATCGGGCTCAAATTGGTATGGTTTTATTAACGCCATTGTTTATACTTTGTAATATACCATTGCAATACTACCAAAGCACAGTCTTCCGGTAAAGGTAAGGGGCGTGACGTTTCCTGACAAATGTAAGCGGTTAGCGAATCACAACACACTGGGCCAGCTAACCAATCAGAGCCCATTGCGTATTTTTGAGGGACCCATTGCGTATTTTTAGAGTCCCCTCTGCTGTTACCCAGCCTGGCGCTTGTGTGGCAGCACTGGCTGCTGAGGCTTACAGTGCGGCTGGACAGGCCGCCTCCGCCTTGCATCTCCGCCTCACTCTCCAAGTCATACAGGGTGCGTGTTGGCAGTGAGCGACGCACTGCTTCTTCATTCCCAACCCCCCCCCCCCCCCTTTTTTTCGCCACAGGCCAGGAGTTGCACTTTGAGGATGCGCTGCTTCCTCACACATCTCAAGTCACTCCCTCATAGGATCCAAGGAGCCAGGTAAGTGTTATACCCACACTCACTGCCTCTACTTAGGAATGCTATGCCTCCCGGGTTGGGCCTCAACTCTGCACCTCGCTGCCTCTCCACAGGTACATCTGTAGTCCCGCTGGTGCCACTTGCACGGTGTCTGGGGTCTTGCTAGGACTTGTCTTGTTGGCTCATTCGGACTATTAAACTTGGTTATGTGAGGATGCCCCTGTCCTGCGTGCAGAGATTGCGGTCCTGCAGGCAAAGGACGTAATAGAGCTGGTTTCTCCAGCCAAGATGAAGATGTTTTACAGCCCCTATTTCATCATATTCAAGAAAGGCGGTGTGTTACGGCCAATCTTGGATCTGCGTGTCTTGAATCGGGCCCTTCACAAGCTCCCGTTCAAGATGCTAATGTAGAAACGCATCCTCACGTGCGTTCACCCCCAAGATTGGTTTGCAGTGATCGGCCTGAAGGACGTGTACTTCAATGTTTCGATTTTACCTCAACACAGATGATTTGCTTTTGAGGCTCTGACATACCAGTACAAGGTCTTCCTGAAGGAATAGAATAAGTTCCCTAGAATAAGTGTCCAGGCATGTTGTTGTTACGACAGATGCATCCAGAATGTGCTGGGGCGCTGTATGCCACAGGCGCACTGCTTCGGGCTCCTGGACAGGACCTCGACTGAAGTGGCACATCAATTATCTCAAGTTGCTAGCAGTTCTGCTGGCCCTGCGCCGGTTTTGATCGTTGTTGCATGGAAAGGACATGCTGGTCCGGACGGAAAACACAGCGACGCTGGTGGACATCAACCCTCAGGGTAGTCTATGTTCACGTCGCATGTCGCAACTCGCCTGCCATTTCCTCCTCTGGAGTCAGCAACGGCTCAGGTCTCTCCGTGCCGTTTACATTTCGAGCGAGCTCAATGTAGCCGATGCGCTCTCATGACAGCTCAGGCTCCCAGGAGAATGGGGACTCACCCACCAGGTGGTCCAGCTGTTATGGAAACATTTCTGAGACGTGCAGGTAGACCTGTTTGCCTCTTCGGAGTCCCCCATTATTATTTATTCACGGACCAGAGGGGGACCCGTGGCATGGATGCACTGGCACACAGCTGGCCCCAGGGCCTACGTAAATATCCATTTCCCCCAGTGAGCCTGCTTGCACAGACACTGTGCAAGGTCAGGGATGATGAGGAGCAGGTCTTGATGGTTGTGGCTTACTGGCCCAACTGGACCTGGTTCTCGGACCTGATACTCCTCACAATAGCCCTTCCCTGGTGGAATGCCTTGAGGAAGGACCTGCTTTCTGATCTCTGGAACCTCCCCATGAGGCAGAATTAAGTGGCCTACCAGAAGCAGTCAAGCCAGAGCCCATTTTACTAGGTGAGCTTATGCCTTGAAGTGGAGTCTGTTCGTTGATTGGTGTTCTTCCTGTTAGAATGACCCCTGTAAATGCCTGATCAGCACTGTGCTTTCTTTCCTGCAAGAAAGGTTGGAGCATCTCCCTCCACATTGAAAGTGTATGTTGCTGCTATTGTGGCACATCACGATGCAGTAGACAGTAGGTCTTTGGGAAAGCACAACCTGATCATCAGGTTTCTGAGAGGCGCTAGAAGACTAAATCCTCCTCAGCCATGCCTCATTCCCTCTTGGGACCTCTCTGTGGTACTTACAGCCCTACAGAGAGTGCCCTTTGAGCCACTGCAGTCAGTCGAGCTTAAGATCCTGTCTCTCAAGACAGCGATCCTGACAGCGCTCACATCTATCAAGAGGGTGGGGAATTTGGACCAGCTGACTCTTACATATTCCTGTGAGCCCGGCCCGGATATGTGTCAAAAGTTCCCACCACTCCTATCCCGGACCAGGTGCAGAACTTGCAAACTCTGCCCCTGGAGTAGGCAGACCCAGCCCTTGCGGTGCTGTGTCCTGTGGACCGCATGCAGAGCTTTAGAAGCTTTTTGTTTGCTTTGGAGGTCAGCAGAAGGGAAAGCCATCTCCAAGTAAAGGTTGGTCCACTGGATAGTGGATGCCATCATCTTGGTGTACCAGTCCCAGGGCACTCACTCCAGCTTCTTCCTGTGTGTTGGGTACAAACAGGTAATGTGCAGGAAGACTGGCTCGTTTTGCTCGCAGCACCATGCTAAGGGGGATATGAGTCTGGACTTGACACGCTTCCCCAGTGTTATCCAACCAGTTGTGGCTAAATTGGTTGAAATGGATAGGAACAGCAGCTATAAACATTCCCCTTAGAAAGTTCTGTCCTTCCATCCCACCAGGAACAAAGGTCTGTTCTACCTGGAGCGCTGGGAAGGGTCAGTGGTTGTGGAACTTTCCATAGAGACCCCATAATTTCAGTCTTTTCAATGTAACATCAAACGTGACTGACTAATAGGGAACGTATTGAAAGTGAAAGTGAAGTGACGTGTGGCCAAGTATGGTGAACCATACTTGGAATTTGTGCTCTGCATTTAACCCATCCAAGTGCACACACAGTAGTGAACACACACACACACCGTGAACACACACCCAGAGCAGTGGGCAGCCATATTGCTGCGGCGCCCGGGGAGCAGTTGGGGGTTCTGTGCCTCGCTCAAGGGTCTCACCTCAATCGTGGTATTGAGGGTGGAGGAGGGCGCTGGTTATTCACTCCCCCCACCGACAATTCCTGCCAGACCTGAGACTCGAATCTGCAACCTTCTGGTTACAAGTCCGACTCTCTAACCATTAGGCCACGGCTGCCCCAAAAAGTGCGTTCCCTGACCGGGAATCGAACCCGGGCCGCGGCCGTGAGAGCGACGAATCCTAACCACTAGACCACCAGGGACTGTCGTAACCCTTGTACCCTGAAGGAGGGAACAGAGATGTTACTTTTTGCTGGCCAAATCCCTGTACCACCACTGAATGGCCGGGACACTGTCTCAGCTCAGCACAAACCTGAATGAGTGAGTTGTAGGCAAGCTTATATGTCCGGGAGAGTGGCTTGCCATGCAAATCTCACTCGTCAATGTCCATTGGCTTGTTTTGTTATCACTCAAAGCTGATTGGGCTCCCAAGTGAGACCCAAAAGTTATTTCAAACATTTGACCGAAGTGAGTTTGGAATAAAAACATAAATATTCTCTTTTTGTTTGACAATAAGAAAAAAAGCTTCTTATTACTAATTTGGAAATATTTTTGGCGTGTTGCTTTTGACTCAAACTCACAGCGCTTACAGAGATGGAGCAGCATTTACTGCGAACCGATCGAGCCTCTCTGATCACAGTGCAGAACTTCACCATGAAACACGCTGCGCATATATTTATTTAAGGAAACTTTGTGATTTTTTAAATCCCACTAAGCCAAATCGCGATTTTGGTTTAATTTTGGTTAATCGTCTAGATTAACCTCATACAAACAAGCACACAACAAAGTCTCAACAAAGTGTTTGTTTGTAAACAAACAAACAAGCGGCTCTGTCTCACACACGTAAAACTGTATCGCATATGTGAAACTGTGGTAAATGTGCACAGACTGATTTTTTTTTCTTTTGGAGCACGTGACATGTCACACTGTACAGCACTGCTCTTAAATGTCAAAAGAACAAGAAAAGTTGTATTTCTCTATAATTCTGAGATATTCCTTTAAAGTAATTCTTTCTTAGATTTCCCCGCATCAAAGGATAGAATTGTACCAAATGCAAGTCCTACACATCAGCTCACATTCCTGAGTTCAGCTGCTGCCTATGGGAGCAGGAAGTCAGTGTATTGATGCATGCCAGTGTCTGAGAAGTGTATATTAAAGGACAACTCAAGTCACAATAGCCTCTCTCTTTCTCTGTGTATGGGCATCCCCTACATCCCATAATAGCCCCTTGCTCTCACTACGACAGAGGTTAATGATTCTACACCTGGCCTCGGATGAGCGAGTGATATTTTACCTCTTGCAGGAAGAGGGTGATATATGGAGACTGCAGTTGTTTTGGGGGTTTATAAATTAAAGGAATAGCCTGTATTGGCGGGCAGGATGATGAAATAACAGGCACTTTAGGTAATTCCTCTGATAAAGCAGTCTGACCCCCAAGCAGGGTGGAGGATGATAGAATCAAATGTTCTGGTAGAGGTCAGCCATTGGAGCATCAGTCTAGTCAAGCCATTACAACAGAATACAAAGACCCAGCACCTGTCAAAAGAACAAGCCAGGTGGGTGAGAGAGAAAGAGTCTAAGGTATCCTTCTCTTTTCCAAACCAAATGAGATTCATTTCACCTTTTTGAAGAGTCAGGACAGGGTCGACCTATGGGTTTGTACAGAGCTCAATTCATTTAACATTAAAAACATTTGTAAATGCACTGCACATGCGTGCAGTGATTTCTAGAAAACTGCATATCAGTTCAAATATATTTTGTTTTTAATAAACAAATCTAAATAATTGCATAGTTAATGTGGAAATTTGTGTTTTTTAAATGAGCACTGATTCGATTATAGTGTGAAGAAAATATTTATTAAAATATAATGTTTAACTCGATGTGCTACTTGCTGTTTCTAAATACTTGCTATATTTTCTAGCAATTTCTGAGTGAAATATTGTTTCAAAGTAAATCCTAGACCTTTTTTTCTGCGTACTAAATGTGCACTCAACATACATTTGATAAGCTTCTATGATTTGGAGAAGTGCAGTGTGATAATTCATCACAACAGCTCATTTTGTGTTCCACCATGGAATAAAGAAATAAATAAACTAAGAAATATATAGCTGATATAGTTTCATTTTTGGCCCCAAACTTTAGTAGACATATGTGTGTGTGTGTGTGTGTGCGTGTGTGCGTGCGTGCGTGCGTGCGTGTGTGTGTGTGTGTGTGTGTGTGTGTGTGTGTGTGTGTGATGGCAGGATGTTAGACACTGAAAACGATGATTCTGCATCAGAGTACTAAATAAATGAATAAATATATGGACGGAAGGCAGATGATAAACGCCTGTACTTTTGCTAACCCATTAGCAGTTGACAGCTCTGGTGCGGGTGCAGGATGGTGGGTATGAAGTCTGTATATCAGCCTTATTACACCCCCCACTTCCTGACCTGCCCTTTTAATTCATCCATTATAGTTTGTTCTGTCAGGGGCTCTTGTTTTATCGCTAACTAACTCAGGCATTACGGTCTTGATTTACGGTGCCGATTGAGTGCTAGCAAATCATGGAATATTTTCATTGATTACCACAAATTGTCTAATCTGCGCTATGTTCGTAGGCCTTGATTGGGTGGTGCTTACCGATTGCTTCCCGCTAACTTAAAAATCAATCAAGGGACACAATGGGCAGAAGGCTGGATGGATCCGGTTCCAAGCCGGTGAATCATCCTCAATCAAATTTGTTGCAAATTTAAATCCATAAGTCATCAAATGAATTCTAATTTGTATGATGCCTACATATGCACTTTCTCAAGAAGCAGCCGAGAGAGCCTAATCTATGGCATCACTGCTGTAGGCTTAAATGCAAGTGCTTAAATACTGTTTGTTTTATGTAATGTAAACAAAATCTTCGGATGTAAGACTTAGTTAAGAACACAAATGTTTTTTTTCAAGCTTTAAAACTTTGCCTTGCACTTTTACCCTTTGTCAGCAGGTGTCATGGACACTAATTATAGATTACAAACAGGTAGAAAGAAGATTCAGACAAACAGCATGCAATCCCATCTCATTTATATCAATGCCCCAGAGAGTGAGACATGTCTGGAGGGGAATCTAAAGAGCGTCAGATGCATCTTCGTGAGAAGTTAGCAGGGTTAGGGCATGTTAGCACCTCTGAGATGCTTCAGCAAGTAAAACATACGCGAGTTGTGTGTGTTTGATATGAGGTGCGGATGACAGGTGGTGAAAGGTGACCAACTCACCTCAAGGCAGCTCACCTAGCCACATATTACCATCACTGTCATGCTACCAAACATTGTATTTGTTTACCGAGCCTACTGAGCCTTGGGCTTTATGAAGAAATATCCAGTGACAGTGAATCAGAGCCTTTTATTGATAGCAGAACGGAGAGACAGACTGTTGAATCTTCAGATCTTGGATCACTTCTCTGCCTTTTCGTCTCACAATTGCATCATCTAAAAGCTTAATAATGACAGACACCAACAATATCAAGCAGTTGAAATCATTCTGAATTTCAAAGAGAGAGACGACAGGCAGGCATGTCACATCCCAGAGTGCAATTGACTGCGAGAAAGACAGAAAGAGAAAGCAGTAATTGCACAGCAATTTCACCCTCTCCTCAGTAGATTGTGGGATCGTTTTAAATAGGTGGGTCTGAGATGGAAATATTTTAACTTGCTCATTAAAAAGTAAGAATTCATATAACTTTGCCCATTCAGAGGTTTATAGATTCCAGGTTGGAAATGACCTTGAAAGAAGAGTGGACAAAGACATGAAGAAGAAAAAAAAGCCTCTTAGGGAAAAGTGTCTACGTCAGTGAAACATCAACAGGAAATTCACCTAGTTTGATTGTAGGGGAAGAACAGTTTTTTTAATGCTTTTAGGAAACCAGTGTAATCGAAACATTCTTGAGGTTTTTACATTTTAAAGTAAATACCTCAAGATCACTATATGTATAATACTGATGTACTGTGATTCTAGTTCCAGTGTTTTCCATGAATTTATATTTATTGTACGCATATTCTATTTTCAAGTATTACAGCAGCTATGACATTCCTTCTAAGAATATCTCAAGGAATTATCCATCATTATGTGGGAAAATTGGTGCTGCATGCCATAATCTGTGTTTCCATGTACACACCCACATAGCTGCAGCTTTGAACTGATTAAAAGTGTATTTATGATTTGCTCTTCCTATTTTGTCTGGTGACATTAGAGTGCTGTTTCTATTGTGTCTATTAGTGTATATTGTTTGTGGATGACAAGTACATGCCTAGTGAGGGGTATACTGTTGTGCCTCCACATTTATCATTTTCCTGTTGTGACTTACTTTTGAAAGCATAGCATTCCTTTTGCTCAAACAGGCTATTGTGAAAATGAGACTGAGATTACCTTCACTGATTTATGAAAAAATGCTGAAATGTGGCCAACAGCGACATTGTTTTTTGTACATTAAAAGTAAGAATACATATCTAGTGCAATTCAATAACAATAGCTAGCCACAGTCAAATAATGACATTATTGCAAAAATAAGTTGTTTATTGTAAAACAATACACTAAATGTCTCATCATTATTGTACTATTTTACTAAACATGAGTTTTAGAGGTGAGTCATTGTGGTCCTCATATATAAATAATATTTTCCTCATGCAGTTAATACAGTTTGTGCATTTGTGTTCTGATCCTCTGAACTAGTGAAGTAAATGTATGTGCTGTGAGAGGACGGGCTAATGTTCATCCCATCTTCCCCATCAGCTGCCTGGCTCATCAATAGATCCATCCACCCAATCAATGGCCTGCAGAATCACTCAAAGTGATCAGCCCAAGGCCTGTTCAATCTGCACACACAATCAGTATGGACATTCATCTTTTCAGTCCACACACACAGGCCGTTGTAGGCAGCGTTAAGCTATCACACACTAGTTTACACTCTCTCCCTCCCGCTGTGGCCAAAACATTAGCTAAAACTGTACAACATTGCCAATATGTGTGGATGCTTCAACCCAAGCTCAGATCCCATTTTGCAAACGCAAATGAGTGTTTAAGGGTCTATTAAACCCACACACTGCTGAGCGATATGGTGTGTACACAGGTGTGTGTGCTAGATCATCCTATTAAAGGCATCCTCTGTGTTTAGCGAAACATGTCCAATTCCCATTTTCTAATTTTTCCCCTCTCTAGTGTCTGCCAAATGCTTGTCCTTTCAGGGCTGAGGTGGAGCCCTGGTCATGACATCTGCTCCACTGTCAAGCATCAAACATTAAACCCATCCCCCTCCGAGCGCAAGCCCAGCATCCCCTCCGAATGCTCGCCTGTGCTGGGGAGTGATCGCTTCACCTTTTCTCTCCCAGGGTCATTATGTTAGTGGTGATAGAGACCCTAGCTAGTGACTAAAGGAGAGTAAGCAAGGAAAGAAGAAAGAGCAAATCTGAGTGATGGCCAGAGAGAAACAGAAATGGGAAGAGCGGAGGAGAAGTTTCTTTCTCTCTCTCTCTCTCTCTCTCTCGACTGGACAATACACCTGTTCAATGGTGAGGGGGCAAGAGTAAGAGAGTGGGACCGCCTGAGACAAATGAAAGGTGCAGTTGCTCAGTACACAGCGGAGATTGCTTATCGATCCAGATGGCAGTATTCAGGCGCGCTCGCGAGAGCCTGAGAATTTTCTGAGGGAGTTAATAACCAGGCAGCTCAGCTGTCCTGTCCAATTCAGCAAACGCTGACGCCTAATCACACCAGGATCCCTTTTTCTGCCCTCCCTTCTTCTCGCCCCTGGGCCGCGTACCTTCCATCCGTCCTTTTCAGCTTTATGCCGCCTTCTCTCCCTCACTTTCTATCTCTCTATCTCCCTCCTTCCCCTCCCATCCTCTTCCACTCGGATGGTTCGCTGAGAGTGATTGGACTGACAGCCTATAGAAGAAGGCTAATCAAATTGTTTATTATCAGTCTGAATCAATATGTATGGATTCTTAAAGGATCACAGACAGGCCTGAGCGTGAGAGGAGATCGGTGCAGCTGTGGGTTCGGGCCAGGCCCCTCTGACCAGAGCTTTTCTGTTTAAGCAACTTCACTCTTACTTAAGTCGTGACGACCCGGAGGGGTCAGCTGCTGTTGAGGGGGGAGAGTTAGACAGATTGGATATTCCCCCCCAACGCACGCACAAACACATGTGCACCCTCCAGCTCTGAAAGTGTCAGCCCCAGCTGCATGATAAACAACCTGTCAATCAAATTACCAGGGAAAACAACGGAGCCTGAATGCGGAGCTCAGTCTCAGCTGGATGTTCAGGTCACGCGGACGTTGTCCGACGCCGTCTCGCTCAAAATGTGGGAAATTTTTGAAGGAGTCAGAGTGCTTAATCTACTTTCGGCCTGTAGATTGTATGTCTGTAGCATTAAGGTCAGACACGGCAATGAGTTCCAGTGATTGTGGCGCGTAATTAGACAATGCCAAGGCACACTGAGAGTGAGACATGTGTAGCAGACAGCAGCTTATTGTGCTCTTGGTGGTCTCATCTCTCACACTCTAACGTTTACAGGGGCGAATGCGGTTTATAAAAAGACATCAGTGCCATTCATGCAAATATACTACCACGTTTGCTGATTGCCATAGCATAAAACACATTACTGTGTGATATTTGGCACAGATTAGATTCACACATCTGATGGACAGACCTCTTTACAAGATGTGATTGGACCCTATAAAGAATGCTGCAGAGGCAACTCTGATCAGGGATATTGATCTGCTCAAATCACACAGCAGGGAGTCAAAAAAGTGAAACGTTTCTCTGTTACCGATAATTGGTATAATAAGCATGAAGAAGCGAGAGAGACAGAATAAGAGAGAGAGAGAAAGGCTCATCTGTGGCATGTCTGTTGACTCATGGTGGGAATCAATAGGTCCAACAGTGACAGCCTCAGAAGAAATCAAAGATTAGCATTAACACATTTACATTTACAAAATTGGTGAAAAAACAGCACAATAAAATGGTAACACTTTTATAAACACATTTTGTTTTTTAAGTAGTATTATTTATATAAAAGTACGTAAAAAGTATATATATATATATATATATATATATATATATATATATATATATATATATATATATATATATATATACATACACTCACCTAAAGGATTATTAGGAACACCATACTAATACTGTGTTTAACCCCCTTTCGCCTTCAGAACTGCCTTAATTCTACGTGGCATTGATTCAACAAGGTGCTGAAAGCATTCTTTAGAAATGTTGGCCCATATTGATAGGATAGCATCTTGCAGTTGATGGAGATTTGTGGGATGCACATCTAGGGCACGAAACTCCCGTTCCACCACATCCCAAAGATGCTCTATTGGGTTGAGATCTGGTGACTGTGGGGACCATTTTAGTACAGTGAACTCATTGTCATGTTCAAGAAACCAATTTGAAATGATTCGAGTTTTGTGACATGGTGCATTATCCTGCTGGAAGTAGCCATCAGAGGATGGGTACATGGTGGTCATAAAGGGATGGACATGGTCAGAAACAATGCTCAGGTAGGCCGTGGCATTTAAACGATGCCCAATTGGCACTAAGGGGCCTAAAGTGTGCCAAGAAAACATCCCCCACACCATTACACCACCACCACCAGCCTGCACAGTGGTAACAAGGCATGATGGATCCATGTTCTCATTCTGTTTATGCCAAATTCTGACTCTACCATCTGAATGTCTGAATGATTCTCCTCTGACCTATAGCATCAGGGCCGGCTCTGTAAATCTGGGGGCCCTAAGCAGGATAATTTTGGGGCCCTGCCTTGCAGTGAATAATGGAGTATTGCACCGCAAACCAGCAACTGTATACAATCTAACACTTACACATTTCATCTGTATATCTTTTAACATGATTGCCTACAATTATTTTACTGCTTATTAAAGTACACTCACTGAAACAGTAAAAGTAAAGATTATAGATTTGCAAATGTCTTTCATACATAAGGTCAATTTGTTGTAAACAAATAAATATTAATAATTTAGCATTAACAATATATAGCTAACTTACAACATTAGCCATAGTGGTATGCGGCTCGCTATGCTCTACTGAAGCAGCAGTAGAGTCACCTCCTCCAGCTGTTGAGATTACAATATAATTAATAATAAAGACAGTATGCAGAGTAAATAAAACACATTAATTTTAAATTAATATTAAAGTACAATTAGACAACATAGTGAATTATGATTATAAAACAAAAAAATTTATTGGCAAGAGGAAAATTAGCTATGTTGAAGTTGCGCACAAAACTATTCAAAAGAAAGGCAGTGGGAAATATTTACTTGTGTCATCTCTGGTGTCAGGCTCCTGAGATGTTTCTCCACGACCACCAAAATATTTAAGAATGGCTCCTCCTGAGAAAGTGACATTTTGTTTTTTACAATTATGTTAAGGGTAAATTAAAAGAAATCCAATGTTAAATTATATTATTTAATTATTGGTTGATTAACTCTTACATACTGTTCATATTTTAAACCTTCACAGCATGGAGTGAGATATTTTTTACCTTTTATGATTACATACAGTATTACATTCACTGTAAAAAAAAATCAGGTGGCCAATTGAAAATTTTCTAGTGAGCGATCACATCTAAAATTTTCAGTTGGCCAAATTTAATTTCTTGAATTTTAATTGAATTAAATTGCATCAATTCACATTAATGCAACTTGGCCAACTGAAAAATTTAGATGTGATCGCTCACTAGAAAATTTTCAATTGGGGACCTGCTTTTTTTTACAGTGTTCTTTACTAAAATTTACCACAAATCCATTTTGCTTTTAGGTGTCTTGTATCGATCATCATTCAATAATGTTTCAGAGAGGACACTGTGTTTTCTTTAGGTTTAAATGGTCTGGGCGATTTAGCTTAACAATATATAAAATATTTCATAATAGTATATAGATTAATATTTATTAATAATCTTTAATTGCCTATTCAGTTAAGACCATAAGAAAAAGCTTGTATTTAACCGCTTTATTTTAAACTTCATTTTGATTTTGACTGTCAAATGATTGCTCTTTCTCTTCCTTTTTACTTTCTTTCTCTCGAATGCTCAATAATTAAACAATTTTTTATTGTAATAAGCGTCTATTGAGACAAAGATTTTTCGTTTTTTTCTTTCCCAGAACTATGTAGGTCATGTAACGTTAACTGTTAAAAAGAAAATACATTCATAGGAGGTGGGTCTGTCTCTACGTGGTCTGTAGCCCAGAGCTGGGGCCGACGGCTGGACCATAGCGCAAGCAATGTTGATTCAGCATAATCGACGGACAGCTAACGTTATGCTGCGTTCACACCAAACGCAAATAGAGTGTCTGGCGCGAGTGATTTGATTTCAATGTTAAGTCAATGGAAAGGCGCGTTGACGAGCATCTGGAGGTCCCGCGGCGCGGAAGGCGCTTTTCGCGCGGTGCGAATGACGCGAATTGAGCGTGATAAACTGCGGCAACGCTGGCGAGTGCAATCTGTAGTTAGGGGGCCCCCTAGTGGCGGCGGGGCTCTAAGCAGCCGCTTAGTTCGCTTATAGGGAGAGCCGGCTCTGTATAGCATCAACAAGGCATTTTCGCCCACAGGACTGCCGCATACTGGATGTTTTTCCCTTTTCACACCATTCTTTGTAAACCCTAGAAATGGTTGTGCGTGAAAATCCCAGTAACTGAGCAGATTGTGAAATACTCAGACCGGCTCGTCTGGCACCAACAACCATGCCACGCTCAAAATTGCTTAAATCACCTTTCTTTCCCATTCTGACATTCAGTTTGGAGTTCAGGAGTTTGTCTTGACCAGGACCACACCCCTAAATGCATTGAAGCAACTGCCATGTGATTGGTTGATTAGATAATTGCAT
Organism: Gobio gobio; assembly: GCF_949357685.1. Taxonomy (NCBI): domain Eukaryota; kingdom Metazoa; phylum Chordata; class Actinopteri; order Cypriniformes; family Gobionidae; genus Gobio; species Gobio gobio. The sequence goes on from NC_137098.1 coordinate 42,301,092, forward strand.
TAATGAGAAATTGAACAGGCGTTCCTAATAATCCTTTAGGTGAGTGTTTATATATTATACATAACAATAAAACAAAAATAAAACGTTTTTATATATATATATATATAAATATTTTAGTAATTTGTTATTATACTTTTTTAATGCCCAGAATGATCTCATCTCAATCTATTATAAATTACTTTTTTAAAGATCAACTAAGGCTAAAGTTAAGGTTTTTTTTGTATGCTTCATTTGTTTTATGTTATATATGTTGTTAGATTGTAGGGATGAAATCTGATATTATAAAATGAGGGTATGCTTTGTGGCCCTGTAGAGAACCAACACAGCCAACATTTAACTGAGATGCTAATTACAGATGTTTTATTTAATTTGGCCCTCTTGATCTCTGATTGGAAGCGGACATCAGAAACCACCCATAAGTGGCACAGTTGGCCTACATCTGATACAAATGTTGGCACAACTTTGACACAACATTGGCAAACTACCCATGCCTTTAACCATTCAGTCAAAGGGTGAATGCCAGGACAGTGGGCCACCCCTGCCAGCTCTCTCTCTCTCCCCCACTTACTTTAAAATGTATGTGAACACACCAGAGTTGCTTTCACCTCTACAATTAGAAGCAAACCAGGCTCTCCAACATAATTTGCAGTGAGATTTTGTGTGCCGTACTTGCATGCGCACATGCATAAAACTACACAAAATGCACATAATATCAGAATGAACCAACATAAAGTAAAGCATATATACATACATTTTCACCAAAAAATTACTTCTGCAAAACAATTATATGGGATTTTGTATCAGACATTTTCATTTAATTTTAGTAGTTTATTAAATGTAAATGTACATGTTTTATTATTGGACATTTTTATTTTGTACAATTTTATTATTGTTACAACTACAGTAACTATGGTATTTTGGCAGAAACTATAGGAAGCAGCAGTGATGACCCAGCAAAGAGTGATGAGAGAAAGGGGTGGTTAAAATTATCCCAGTCTCGCACCAGGAAACATGTTCCAGGACATCAAAGCAGAGCTTTGCTTGAGGGCTGCCTGAAACCCGCTCTCCTCCAAACAACCAGAACACTGCTACACAGACCTGCTATTACTTAATATGATGATTAAAACAACATGTTGTGTTTCTGCTGTGCAACTAATTATGCATTTAAGAGCGACATGTCTGTATTTGTATGCAGACATGAGTGTCATATGGAAGTATGTTGATATAAAGTCTGTGAAAACGCATAATGAGTGTATGTTCAGGAGAGAGTTCCAATAACCCATTCCTACATTAGGCTTAATTAATACACACTAGCGGTCTGATAACTGAGAGTCTGAAAGTAGATCTCTTTAAGAGATACTTAATCCTACCACAGTCCTATCCTCTCTCACTCTTTCTCTCTGTCTCTCTCTCCCCTTTCCTGTAGAGGAAGTCTCCAGTGGACTCATTAGTACACTGTTCAACAACGAAAATACCCCCAGAGTCTAGAACCACTTCCACTTCTGTACACACACAAACACACAGAGACAAAGGTAACAGTATGCACTCAGATATACATTCATTCACACATGTTGTTTTCATGTTTTATGGGGACTTTCCATAGGCATAATGATTGTTATACTGTAAAATCTGTATCGTCTATCGCCCTGCATCTAAACCTACCTATCACAGAAAACGTTCTACATTTTTACATTTTCAAAACATATCACTTAGTCTGATTTATAAGCTTGGGGGACAAGGTCAAGGCCCACAAGGTCAAGAATTTTGGATATTGTTGTCTTTGTGGGGACATTTTATGCCCATAACTTAGGGTTTCCTGAGCCACACACGCACTTTACCAGCCATGTCTTGATGCATCCATTGCGCTCCTTTATCCACTTTTTTTTTTTCATCCTCTTCTCTGAATCCTGAAGCCGTCGTGCAAGCTCTCACCCTTTTTTAACCTAAGACTTTTCATGTGCAATTGCTGGAAATAACAGAACAGAACATAATTTTAGGTCAAGTTTAAGAAACATAGAATAGAACATTGCAACAAAATAATAATGGAAAAATAATAAATCAAATAAAATAATAAATAGAATAGATTAAAAAATAATAGAACACAGAACAGCAATATAATGTAACAAAATTCTATTAAAATAGTCATAAATATATATTCTGACACTGTTTTATTCTGTTCTAGTATATGTATATTAGACAATTCTAAATGTACATATTTAAAATTGAACAGAATAAAACTCAAAGTAATTAGAATTTGTTTGTGGAGTGAATATGTAACAGTTCTCTAATTCAGATCAATTACAGTAAAATAGAAGAAAACCTCAGCACGCATCATATGTCATCTTGCTAATTGAACTGAATGCTTATTTAAACAAAACACAGTGCTCCACGAGTCTTTATCACATTGCAATATTTGTCACACTTTGATGAATTAAAGAATAAAAGGGTGGGCTGTAGTGTGAAGGGATGTGACAGTTATAATTCATCTCAATGCTTCCTGTGATGTTCTAGTCTGATATAGAATAACCTCCCTCTACCCATTTTCTCCAATACACACAAACACAAACACACACTCCCATTTCCTATGGACATACATATTATTTTCATCTAGCCTGCCATTTATCTTCAGGGCTGAGTGCTAGGCATAGGTGTGTGTATGCACAGGAACCCGGCAGTGAATCAAATCAATTGATGGAGAAGTGAGCCGGCAGCCTCCGGGTGCTTACTGAGCATGAAATATTATGGAGATTGTTGTTTAAAGTGATCTCTTCATCATCATCAGCTCTGTGTGTGTGTGTGTGTGTGTGTGTGTGTGTGTGTGTGTGTGTGTGTGTGTGTGTGTGAGAGAGAGAGAGAGAGAGAGAGAGAGAGAGAGAGAGAGAGAGAGAGAGAGAGAGAGAGAGAGAGAGAGAGAGAGAGAGAGATTCCCTGTGCGGAACACAGCTGTCATAACTCAATCAGCCGGATAATGTAGCACGAGTCCACCACGTGTGCCGGATGCTCTCTCACACTCTCTTTCTTCCTTAAACACTGTGTTGCCCCCTCCAGCAGTCATAACCCGTGACGGCCGCGCTTGTCACAGCTCATATCTTACACTGCCCATCATACTCACTGATGGCCCCCTGTCACACCCTCACAGCGAACAGAGCTTCATCCATGAAAACACAGGGATCTCAAAGGGGCTATCACACACACATACACACACTGATCTTACACACAGCACACGTGTGATTTCTCATGCTGGATTATGCTAGTTACATCAATGTAGTGGGCTGTGTCAAACATGACAGAGAGCCTGAAGCTCTCCCACAGTGACTGCTCAACAACTCATCATATTTAAACAACAGCCACGTCTGAGCATAACATGTACAATATCTCCCAGGTGGAAAAACCGCTGTTACAGGGGTCAATGGCAAAAAAGTGTCCACAATAAAGAAAATGGTAATTTAAAAAAATCTAGTTCTAAGAAATGTACACTTGGCAAACATATTGTTTTCATATGATTGAAAAAAGCTTTCATACCATTTTCAAAAACAGTTCACACTCATTATTTAATTCATGAATAATTAATGATGAATATTTCATTTTTACACATGACATTGTAAAACCTGAAATGACCTTGACTTGAAAAATTGCTATTATTGACCTTGACATAGTCACAGGGGTCTATAGGGTCCTCTCTATGATATAATTCCCTGTTTAATGTTTTGTTTTGTTTTTCTGCATGTAGATTGGATCACATAAGCTTGTTTTTCAGACAATTTGTTTTTCAAATATTAATAAGAAATCTGACCCAGGGTAAAAGCAATGCATTTAAAACCTGCTTTCATAATAATTACATTGCATTGCTAGTCAGATTATAGATTGTCCAATTTAAAATCAAACTGATCCACTTTATCCTAGCATGGCTGTTACTTTATCCCAGCTGAACACTCAGAGGTCACGTCCCCTCTGCAACTACTGTTCTGACCCATGGCCTGTGTGTTGTGTCCTGCTTAATGGTCCATTCCACAGCTCGGTCCAAAAGAGAGGACTGCATAATTAAGAGTCACTAGATCGCTCATCCGCTGTTCTATCCGTGTCTGTTACCGTGCTGACTGATATTACATCACTCTGGACGTGTCCTGGATACAGTAGCGGAGAGAGTCTGTTGCTGTGTGAATATAGCAAGAGGCATCAAACCATGATGCCGGAATCATGACCCAGTGCTAGGAGAAGTCAAGGTCTTCTCTTAACTGTAGATATATTTCCAGCTAAACAAAACATTGATACACCAAAATAAAGAAAATTAGGCTTTGATATGAGAAGCAAAGGAAATTAATGTCTTGCTTCCGCTTTGGGCTTTTAACTGATAATTGATTCTTCCCATGCATGAAATTTAATTAGTACTAATTAGCCTTCAGAAAATATCTCCACTTCAGGAGGTCAAACTGAATAAAAGAAATATTACATAATATAAAAAAATATGTAATTTTATATTTAATTACAATGACAAATACAATTTAAAATAAGGATGTTGAAAAGGATTTTTTTTAAAGAATCTAGTCAAAATTCAAGTGCCAAGAAATACACTCACCTAAAGGATTATTAGGAACACCTGTTCAATTTCTCATTAATGCAATTATCTAATCAACCAATCTCATGGCAGTTGCTTCAATGCATTAAGGGGTGTGGTCCTGGTCAAGACAATCTCCTGAACTCCAAACTGAATGTCAGAATGGGAAAGAAAGGTGATTTAAGCAATTTTGAGCATGGCATGGTTGTTGGTGCCAGACGGGCCTGTCTGAGTATTTCACAATCTGCTCAGTTACTGGGATTTTCACACACAACCATTTACAAAGAATGGTGTGAAAAGGGAAAAACATCCAGTATGCGGCAGTCCTGTGGGCGAAAATGCCTTGTTGATGCTAGAGGTCAGAGGAGAATGGGCCGACTGATTCAAGCTGATAGAAGAGCAACTTTGACTGAAATAACCACTCATTACAACCGAGGTATGCAGCAAAGCATTTGTGAAGCCACAACACGCACAACCTTGAGGCGGATGGCCTACAACAGCAGAAGACCCCACCGGGTACCACTCATCTCCACTACAAATAGGAAAAAGAGGCTACAATTTCCACAAGCTCACCAAAATTGGACAGTTGAAGACTGGAAAAATTTTGCCTGGTTTGATGAGTCTCGATTTCTGTTGAGACATTCAGATGGTAGAGTCAGAATTTGGCATAAACAGAATGAGAACATGGATCCATCATGCCTTGTTACCACTGTGCAGGCTGGTGGTGGTGGTGTAAGGGGGATGTTTTCTTGGCACACTTTAGGCCCCTTAGTGCCAATTGGGCATCGTTTAAATGCCACAGCCTACCTGAGCATTGTTTCTGACCATGTCCATCCCTTTATGACCACCATGTACCATCCTCTGATGGCTACTTCCAGCAGGATAATGCACCATGTCACAAAGCTCGAATCATTTCAAATTGGTTTCTTGAACATGACAATGAGTTCACTGTACTAAAATGGTCCCCACAGTCACCAGATCTCAACCCAATAGAGCCTCTTTGGGATGTGGTGGAACGGGAGCTTCGTGCCCTGGATGTGCATCCCACAAATCTCCATCAACTGCAAGATGCTATCCTATCAATATGGGCCAACATTTCTAAAGAATGCTTTCAACACCTTGTTGAATCAATGCCACGTAGAATTAAGGCAGTTCTGAAGGCGAAAGGGGGTTAAACACAGCATTAGTATGGTGTTCCTAATAATCCTTTAGGTGAGTGTATAATGTTGTATTTTTTTAAATAATTTAAACAATGAATTATAATAATAATAATGTCAAGTTACCAAAATAAACTTAACCAAATGGAACCATCTATTGTGTACACATCTCAAGTGTTATTTAAAAAAGCTTTTAAATGAAAATATTTATATTTATATACATATATACAGACATTTATTTTAAAACAGGACAATACTGAACTCTGTTTGCGTGAAGTTCTAAATGTTGTAATACACTTTCTATATATGTGCTAGAGGTGACAGTAGGACGCAGACAAACACCTGATACTCATTTCACCTTGACATATGCTCCAGCCTCCTCTAACATGCTAATGATGAGAGAGTAAGAGAATGTGTAAAGAGGACGAGTACACAATTTCCTATTTAATTATCAAGCATCACCTTTCAGTGCGTGTTACAATTCACAAATGTTGCCAGTATCAATAAAAGAATTTAAAGAAACTCCTGTTATGGTATAACTATATAAAAGTGGTTTATTTCTGAACTACTAAAAACTATATACACTTTAAATAATCAAAGATACTCACAATTTATGATGATCAGAAAACATTTGTTAAACATATTGTGTGTGCGTCCCGTTCCAAACTTCGGGGTTGATTTTTTTGTTAGTTTGTTTGTTTTTGAAAGAAGTCTCTTATGCTCACCAAGGCTGCATTTATTTAATACAAAATACCGTAAAAACGGCAGTATTGTGAAATATTATTAAAGTTTAAAAATACCTTTTCTATTTTAAGGTATTTTAAAATGTTATTTATTCCTGTGATGGCAAAGCTGAATTTTCAGCAGCCATTAATACATTTGGTAACACTTGCGTATGCGTGCACTAATATGCATTAATTCATGCTTAACAAATGCACAAATAATCTTGAGTTAATGTACAACTCATGAAGTCATGTGCCTCAAGATGTAAAGTCATAACATGATGATTTATTTGCAAATCATTAGCTAATGATTAATTAAAACAGATGGCTGGAAGTTGAGATACACGGCTTTGGCCCATTGTGATAATTAATATTAATTAACACTGTTAGTTAAAACTATGTTGATAGGGAATTAATCCATGATAACACATTTAATTTATAGCAATTCATATATTAATCTATTAACTTAATCTTAAAATTGTATCTATTCATTCAGATTTAATCTATTAAACAGATAGACACTTTAGTTCATAGTCATTAATTCAAGATTATTATTTAAGCATATTGGTGCACCTGTATTGTAAAGTGTTACCATACATTTATATATACCCCTTTATTTCTCCCTGCTTTTCTTTTTCTCTTTTCATTCATGAAAATTCAACGCCCCCTCCTGCCCTCTTCTCTCAAAGTTTCTGTCTCAGCATACAGCTGCTTTCATTTTACATTCTCCTCTCATCCCTGCTGCTTGGTTGCAGCCACCGGTTGTTCCTTTAAACAGAATGTTTTTTTTTGTATGTCATGCCGGCAAGCCTCTCCATTTGCATTTGTGGCCTACTTGCAATCTGTAAATCTTCTAAAGTTTGCCCCTCATTTTAAAATATCAAAGTCTACTGTGCTAATAATTCCATCTCACTGACAGTCGACTCGCGCATCTCTTGCCATACCTGTTTTAATCACCCATAACAATAAAACTAAAATTTATTTAGAAGGATTGGCAGATGCTTGAACTTACAGCACCCCCCCCCCCCACACACACACACACACACACACACACACACACACTTCAGTAGTATAAGGGTTTGAGCTCCTCAGTCTTGCAGAACAGCAGCAATTTACGAGCCTGTTATCTGTGAGTCTGTGTGTGTTCACGTCAGTGTCTGCATATGTGTCTTTGTATGCAGTCCTGTGTGTGTGTGTGTGTGTGAGGTCCTGAGAAAGTCTGAATTTCAGTCCTGTGTTCTGTCATTGCTCTGATAAAGAGGGTGGAAACAGTGAGACTCACGGAGCAACCAGACTTCAACACTATCAATGGAAAGACCTGTGTTTCCACGCCAGCTCAAACAGTCCATCCTCAGAAACCACAGACGCGCAAGATAAGACCCTTGTGTTCAGGATAACTACAACCAATCTCACATTAAGTTACTTGAGTTAGGAACTCTCAAACAAGTAAGCAAAAATGAATATCCCTGCTGAACAAAATACTTAGCCTAAACTGATTTGCAAGTTCTAGCTGGTTTACATTTTATCTGGTCTCCCAGCCTGAAAGTGCCCAAAACCCTTTTAAAAACAGCCATCAGACCAGCCTGACCAGACTGGGAGACCAGCTAAGACCAACTAACTAGCCTAGGCTTCTCGAATAAGAAAAATGTTGTTTGCTATTGCTGTGATCTCATGTGAGTGACGCGTTGTCCCACCCTCGCGCCTGTAAGCACATTATCAGAGAAGAGTGACTGCAAGTGGAAGGAAGGGTTACATGTTTTAAAAATAAAATAAAATAATGATGCACACGGATAAATAATTTATAATAAATGCTGCAATATTCCATAAAAAAGGGGTCTCCACATCAACGGATGCTTGAATAAAGTTGTTTTGGCATCTAAAGTAGGCTTCCCATAATCCGTTGAAGGACAACAGACGAAAAGAGGGTCACATACACACTTGTGATTCATTCAGCACACACACACACACACACACACACACGTAACGTCTCTTGCCAACGGCCACCTGTTGCTGCTCTTAAGCACTACCTCATCCTGGCATCTCTCTCTCGTCGTGTTGACTCTCTCTTTAACAGTCCTTCTATACTAACCTGATCTCCAGATGTTATCGTACTCAGAGTGCACTGTTACTGTCCACAGCTGGCCACCTACCACACTCTACTACCATTTATAGACCCTTCTGAGACCCCCCCCCCCCCCCCCCCCCATCCGTTTTAGCTTACCGCCTCTATATTTGATAGCCCAAACAATGCCTGTGTTTCTGCCTGTACAGAAGGTTTGTAAAACTAGAGGGCAATATCTTCCCTCCAAAGCTCGGAACAGATTTAATCACTCTGTGACTTTGGACATTTCCAATCACTTACAACGCCTTTTTTGATCAAATTTAATTAATGGATTGCAATTACCCGACCTGAAATTAGTAGCATTTAAATGCATCCATTTAGTTGATTAAAGTTAGATGATGAGAGAAAGAGAGAAGGAGGTAAGCTAAGCCTGGAGGAACTGAGGAGAACAGAAAGAAAAGGAGAGGGGAGTCAGGTGTCAGGTGCACACAGTGAAGCAAGCTACAAAAAGCCACAGGTAAATAAATGACGAGGGACTGTCGTGTCACTTCCTTGTCGGTTGAGCTCGGCTGAATATCGTGTAAGGCTCAGTCATCACGCACTCTCGGATTCTCACCGAAGAACACAGTCTGGTTACGTCAGTCAAAATGCTGTTCTCGCTCTCCCTCCGCTGTGTTTGTCATACCCTCTTATGAGTGTAACTTACATGTGAGAGAGATTTATAGGGTTCAGCTAAGTAAGGTGAAGCTCAGTGTTAGAGACTGAACCCTAGCCCTCACCGATACTCACCCGATTAGCATCAAAATCTAACATCTGAATTACGCCAACCTCTCTCGGAAAAGTCTCCTTTTCTTTCTCTTTCCTCTTTGAAAAGCAATATCTCATATCTCTTTATCTTTATCTGCTAATTTGCCTTTTCTTTTCAAGGTCCAAACTAAGCAAAGACTGGGCGGAATGAAAATATCCAGAAGGCTTCAAAAGCAAATGGGGGGGGGGGGGGAGGTTTCCATCATATCAGTAAATGTGGGTGTTTGGGACACTGTGTCACATTTCTGAGAAGCTACCAAAGTCACCTTTACAGAGCTCTTTTACATTAGCATTAACACCTTTTATATTAGCATTATTACTGACTACATTAGTAGTCAAATATATGTCCCACGCCATCTTTGAAATTCATAAAATGTTCTTCAGAATCGTGCTGCTGCAGAGCTCTCTCTCTCTCTCTTGCCCTCATTTCTCATCCCTCTGTCCATCTCTCCCTTGTTATTTATTCAGTAAAATGGGAGATTGATCAGATAATTGCATTAGGAGGGGCAGATTGGTCATAATCATGGTGGTATTGGCAGCTCGGGGCTGGAGGCTCAGCACTGACATTAACTCAGACTCAGCAGTCAGAGGTCAGCACCACTGAGATTAAACTCTTCTCTTTCTATGGTCAGCATGGTTCGGGCCATTTTACAGCCTCACATCACCCCAACTGACCCCTTGATGACCACTTGACAAAATGGAGGGGAGGGTGAGGACAAAAGAGAGCTGACCAAGGAGGGTGAGCGGCGGGATGAAAGCAGCGGGGTAACTAAGAGGAGAGGTAACGGTGGGATGTGAAGGGGAAAAAAAAATTACAAAGAATGATGCAGCATACCAAATGAGTGAGGTCATGAGCACTTCCTCTGCATCAAATTCATTCCATACATGTGCCCATTATGCATATGAAATAAAGTTAACAGTGATCTTTTTCTCATTACATAATTTTAAACTTTATTTTATATTTCATTTCAAGCTGTTTCAGTGTCCATTGGGATCATTTGAAAATGTAAACCAACAGAGACTGACTAGATTAGTTATTAGACAAGGTCACTTCTTAAGTCACGAAATACTTTATTGACAAAAACCCTCTGCTTCTCTCACTTCTGCCCCCAAACTCTCTATGGAAGCAATTACATTATATTAAAAGGTCTAAAAAGGCATCAGTAATCAGAGGACATCTCAAACACAACACAAATTAAACCCAAGGGCTAATTGTTGCACAACTCTTCTAAAATTCTAAAAAGGTGGAAATAATTGTAACCAGGAGGAGGGAATATTCTGTGTACTTTTTAGGAAAGTTATGGAGATTACAACTGCATGTTCATATTCAAGAATCTCCCAAAGCAAAATGACTGATAATGTTTCTAATTTACTCTTTGTGCGTATATCTCCTCAATTCGGGCTGGTTGAATAGTAGGGGTTGTAATAAGTACAAGAGTACACTGTGATTCTGCTTCAGCTATAAATGTAACACTTAATAAATGTAACATTGGGAATAATTTAATGCACAATAAACTCATTGTTATATGTGCAAGCAAAACAATCCTCATAAAATAACAGACAATTTCAATAACAGTAGAAAAAGGCAGGTCTATGTCAAATAGTTTACTATCATAAAATGTTGTCTCTTCTTCACAAGTTATATGTTTCTGAGTTACAGCAATATTGCAAAAACTCCCCGACGTTGCTGTTTGCAAAACTTAATGTTCAATGTCAATGAAGCAGCTGACTCTAGGCCAGTGGAAATGCAGATACAGCACATTCTGCTGAAACTAGCACAGGAAGAATGCAAAGAAATGCAACCATTGATACAAAGTAATGAGAAAAACATTAGAAAACACAGTTCATTGTTTATCAAGTACTTTAAAATAAATAAATACATACATACAGTACATACGTACATATCTTAAAATATACATACATTAATTTATGAAGACCCGTTTTGTTTTCTACATTTCTGGCCTTAAATAAATCATTTTAGAATAGTCGGCATGATGGTAGCCTTTATTAATAGGTCAATTAATGTATTCATGAAACATACTTTTCATGATGTATTCTTTTGTTGCTTAACCACAGTAACCTGGGTATTTCATATGTCATATAATACAATATAAAATTGTGCTTACCTCTCTCTTTAACCAGTTTTTTATTTTGTTCATGTTTCTCTGTCTGTTGTGCACACACCCTTTGTGTCCCATGGGTGTGTTTAGGGTGAAAACATCTGCATTTAAACTATTCCCCTTACTTAGGCCTGCATACAACCACTTGCTCAGCAGAGCAACAGGAAGCCAGCCATTTTTACAATAGCTGCACTTAAACATGCCAGAAAATTGCCATTTCACTCATGCTGCTAAAGTGGGGATAACCTAAAAAATACAATACAAAAAAAACATTTATCTCGTGAATATGTGTGTATTGTACTACTTCACTAATCACTATTCATTCATCCATTTCAAATGTTCTCTTAACACCACAGTTATTCTGTAGTTGTAGGTGATGGGGTATTCAATTTTATGTTTTATGAAAAAGGGAGTAACATGTTAACTGCTTTGTTTGGAAAATGTATTCTTTTTTAAGAAACATGCTAGACTACACAGAGACCTTTGAAAGCCCGTTTTGGAAAACCTGGTCTATTTTATTATTATTATTATTATTATTATTATTATTATTATTATTATTATTATTATTATAACATCTATATGGGTATCCACATGCTACAGTGAGCAGTTTATACACACTGGTATAATTTTAAATTCATTGTTACAGCTAGGCATTAAGACACTGAGAGATTTCTTTCAATGCGGCTTACCCCAGCTCCCTACGGATTTCAGACCAATAGTTGGATGAAAACTGTGTGTACACACATGCCGTTTAGTTACTCAAACATTGTAAACTGTATAACTAAAGATTAGGTCTGATTCATATAGAGTTTACCCTGTCGATAAATCATTCAGTGCCTGCTGGGACGCTGAAGACTGACGGCGAGAGAATGGAGAGCAGAGGATGAGAGAGAGATGGCGACTGCATGAAAATACTTCATGTTTGCTCTTGCAAATGATAATAACCTTGCATTAAAAACCCTTATTGACCTATGTTTATTATTTTATATAATTAATTAATATGGTTTGTCTTCATTGTTTTGTTGAACATAATCTTTAAAGGGGACCTATTATGCCCCTATTTACAAGATTTAATATATGTCTCAGGTGTCCCCAGAATGTATGTGAAGTTTCAGCTCAAAATACCCGGTGTAAATTTTTTTTTTTTTCATTTTTGAGTGGAAGGAAAAACATACTGTTTTCGTGCATATATCTTTAAATGCATATTTGCTCTGCTTTAGTTTGCTCTGCCAAAAACTAAAACATCTGTTTGGTTTTGATTGAGATCATCTCTGTCACACTCACGTGACATTAGTTCCCTTTCAAAAGCTTCTCTCTATGCTGTGCTGAATGCTATGGGAACATCGAGGTGGTCACTCATACAGTGGCCAGGTTACAACTAGACTGGCTACAGGAACAAGAGACCCCCTAAATTTCTGTCCGGTGGCCAGGAGGAGGGACCTCAACATCAGTCTCTTCTCTTCTTTGAGGACCTCCATGGCACGATATCTAGTTGATGGGGAAAGCCTTATACACTGCATGTCTTTGCGCTTTCGGCTTTGACATATTCGACTATCATGGATGAGAAGGCACACAGTTATACGATGATGTCTCATGTTGAAGAGATGCTTGCGGGCTATCTCTCCCCTGGGACTACATCATTATTAAAGAAACTAACTCTCCCCACCAAGCCGTGCAGGACCACCTCCACGCTGGTGGGGAAAGCGTTTCAGGCAGCAGGTCAGGCTGGTCCCGCTCTGCACACCATGGCGGTGTTACAGGCACACCAGGCTGACCTGCTAAAAGATTTGAGTGTAGGGGGTTCCATTGACGAAAAGGCATTCTCTCAGCTTTGTCGAGCCACTGATCGTCAATGGACTGTGCGTCAATGGACATCTGTGGCTTAATCTAACGGGCATCAAAGACAGAGTGTTTCTGCTTGATGCCCCTCTGTCACCTTCCGGGCTGTTTGGCGACTTGGTCAACATAGTAGTCAGAAGATTCCGGGAGCTGAAAAGGCACAAGGATGCTTTTGTGCAGTTTCTTCCTCGCCACACTCAAGAGGAGGGTCTGTCGGCCACCCAGCCCCAACCCGGTCCTTCTCAGGAACAAGAAACACAAAAAAGAGTGTGGCTCGTCGCACTCCCCCTTGCCAACATTAGGGACTGGCTCGTCTCACTCAGCAGCTGACATCAGGACTATCATTTCAAAAAGTAAGTCCTTATGGCTTAGCCTTATGACCACCACATACACAAAATACATGGATGCTGCTCTGGCTTCTCTGTGACTCCAGGTCATCCGCATTTTGAACTACATAGACGACTGGCTGATACTGACCCAGTCTCAAGAGCTTGCGCTTCATTATTGAGATGTTGTCCTAGCTTATCTCGTCTCTCTGGGTTCGAGACTCAACGGCAAGAAAAGCATTCTCTGTCCCTCACAGAGGACAATATACTTAGGAGTTGTATGGGCCTCGGTCACCATGCGGGCACAACTGTCTCCCACACAGGTCGATACCATTCTAAGCACCATGAGCAACATCAGGCTAGGTCAGGACATTACTGTTGATCAGTATCAAAAAATTCTAGGTCTCATGGCAGCTGTGTCCACGGTGAACCCTATGGACCTTTTGCACATGAGACCTTTTAAGTTGTGGCTCAAAGCAAGGGGATTTCCTCCAAGGGCCAATCCCAAAAGGCAAATAAGGATTACACGCTGGGCTAAGTACAGTCCCTATGTGGCACCCTGGTTGCTTGCCTTAGGTCCCACTTTAGGGGCGTCTTTCAATCTTAAAATGCTAATGACGGATGCCTCCCAGTCGGGCTGGGGAGTGTTCTTAGATGGCCATACAGCCCAAGGGATATGGAGGGGCCATCATTGGCACATCAACTGTACCTGTACACATCAACGATTGCCTCAATCGCCAGGGTGGTCTGCCTTTGCGCCGTCTGAACAGGCTAGCGCAACAGATTCTGCTTTGGGCTCAGGACAAGTTCCTGTCCCTCAGTGTGATTTATATCCCTGGATATCAGAATGTGGGAGCAGATTTACTCTCCAGACAGACTGTGCTGGATGGGGAATGGAAACTCCACCCCAAGGTAGTGAAACAAATATGGGAAAGTTTCTATTAAGCAGCGGTGGACCTCTTCGCCTTTCAAGGGACACCGCAATGTCCCCTCTACTTCTCTCGGAGTCACCCAGCCCCCCAGAGTCTGGACGCAATGACGGTTCCCCCGATCCCGGCCAGAGTTCGTCAACAAGGGTCTTGCCTCTTACTGATAGCACCACGTTAGCCGAACAAAGTTTTGTTCTCGAAGATAATTACCACTCTCAGGGTTTATGTGGCTGCTATGTTGGCTTGCCACATGCTGACTGATGGGGTGCCACTCGGGCCGCCTGCTTCATCCATGAGGCTAGGCGACTGAGGCCTCCTGTTAGAGTCAAGATCCTCTCTTGGGACTTAGCCATAGCCCTCGAAGGGCTGGTTGAGACCCCCTTTGAACCTCTAGAGTGCGCGCCTGATAAGCTTCTGACCCTAAAATGGTTTTCCTCATAGCTATTACTTTACTCAAAATAATTGGGGATTTGCAGGCTCTGTCAACCTGCCTAGACTTTGCCCCTGGAATGATGAAAGATATTTTGCATCCTCACCCTGACTACCTGCCTACAGTTCCATTCTCGACCGTACATCCGTCACTTTTGAAGTCTACTGCCATCCCCCATTCACAACGCTGGAGCAGGATAAACTTCACCGACTGTGTCCAGTCCGTGCTCTTCAGACCTATGTCCACCGCACTAGCCAGTGGCATATGTCAAAGCAACACTTTGTTTGCTATAAAATCTTATGAATAATAAATATTAAATAACTATAAAATCTTATGAATGTATGCAGAGAGGACCAGCCTGCCGCATCACAAACCTGCTGCAGGGGGGCACCCCTTGCCAAAGCTTGGGAGGCTGCCAGCAAGTAAACAATGTCACACTGGGTGAGGGATGCTATTGCCCTAGCCTACGAGGCGTGTGGTCAAGATTTGCCACTAGGCGTTAGAATTCTCTCTACCAGGGGGGTCACTTCCTCCCAAGCTTTGGCAAGGGGCACCTCTCTGCAGCAGGTTTGGGATGCGGCAGGCTGGTCCTCTCTGCATACATTCATAAGATTTTATAGTTTGGATGCTACTCCAGTCTCACACGTCCTTGAGTCAACATCACAAACTCATGTCTGGGACCTTTCGCACACTTGTGAGCACACACTACACAACCATGAGGGGTGCAGACACTCGTTCCCATAGAGCTCAGTGCAGCATAGAAAGAAGCTTTTGAAAGGGAATGTCTTGGGTTACTTGACTGTAGCCCTGTATCCTGAGAAAGTGGGAACGAGATGCCGCGCTGCATTGCCTCACTGAGGATGTACCCGGAATTCTCTTCAGACAAAGTGATACCCGAAGGTGCACCTGATGCACATTTAATTATAGCCTCTGACGAGCACGCATTCCAATGACGTCACCATCAGAGGTTGCCAAGTTCAATGCAAAGTTCCTTATTGTGTTTGCACACATGCTTCACAGCCGGTCACACATAAAGGTGTTCCCATAGCATACATTCCGATACATTCTTTATCATCATGAAAGTTTATTATCTGCATGCGTTTTAAAACCAGTATCAGTGTCAGTATATGGTTTTCTGAGCGCACACATCCAAAGAACACACATAGAAAGCTGGACGTTAGACAATGTGTCTCGTCCCAAAGATATAGTAAACTTGGTTAACTAGGTTCTCTTTCACATCTTATTGTACTTAAACTGACAAATACACAAGGTTATGTCAACACAAAGTTCACATAAACACAGTCGGTTATGTCTGTGAACGTAAACAGCAAGTAAAGAAATCACATGTGTATATTACATTTGTGTATTAAAGTTAAAGCAGTGTAATATACAATACATACTGCTAAATATGCTGTTTATTAGCCTGGATGCCAGCCGAACTTAGCCCCCCCCCCCCCCCCCCCCCCCGCAACATTTGAGGTTGGGCAGTTCGGTCTGGACTCGATCCATTGGGGAGCAACTATCCCCGAACAGATGCTGTTCGGACCAATCAAATTGTCAGGGCGGGCTTTAGACGATGATGGACAGATGGTAAACAGTAACGTAAGCATCCACGTCACCAAAGAGCTCTTGGGTTGAATTTGTTCTAATCCTAAACGGAGAACTTCGTATATGCATTCACCTTCACTATTTCTCTCAGAAATGATGATCGTGTTGGTAAGTACTCTGTGTATCCTTAAATTATTTTTTACAACATTGGCAAACATCGTTTACACTTACTTCTTCCAGCACGCATGCACAGGGTTGCCAAGTTTTCACAACAAAACCCGCCCAATTGCTACTCAAAACTAGCCCAAAACAAGCCCAATAGCTTTCCGGGAGGGTTCTCCGGAAAAAAAAGGTGTTTGGGGGTAAAATATGTTTTTTTTGGTTGGGTTGCCTGGGTCCCTGGGTCTAAATATCACATAATTGGGGTCGCTTCAACCCGCGGACATGAAAAAACACTGTGTGCAGTTGAGTTCTGTTGACATTTGACAACTAACATTATGCGTCGCTCCGTTGCTCTGATTGGTTGTAGGTCTATCCAATTGAGGTCTTTCCTGGTTTGGTTGAAACACGCCCCATAATCACAGCACAACGGAGCAGTATCAGACTCATATTCTGACTAGAATTGAGTATGACAACGTCAGGCTAGCTGTTTATATGAATCAAACAACAAAAGAAAAACAGAAAATCACTCACTGCTCTTGATTGAATAACTTTAGTAGCTTTAATAAAAATATATAACTTACTTCAATGCTGCTGTTAAACACTCTGGCGAGGAGATAAATATGGCGGAGTGTGTACAGCTCCCTCAGAGCAAGGACTATGCTAGTAGGGCAGAGTCCATCAGCAGTCGTGGGTAGGGCCTGTGCAATGTGACGTCACATTGCATAGAAAATGCTAACAGCTTATTGTGAGACTGGTGCTGGGTGGATTTGTACCATTATAGGGTGGTTGTGTTCACACATTACCAAAACACATTTACACAGATCAGGCATAACATTATGACAGACAGGTACAGTGAATAACAATGATTATCTCTTCATCACGGCACCTGTTAGTGGGTGGGATATATTAAGCAGCAAGTGAACATTTTGTCCTCAAAGTTGATGTGTTGGATGCACGAAAAATGGGCAAGCGTAAGGATTTGAGCCAGTTTGACAAGGGCCAAATTGTGATGGCTAGACGACTGGGTCAGAGCATCTCCAAAACTGCAGCTCTTGTGGGGTGTTCCCGGTCTGCAGTGGTCAGTCTCTATCAAAAGTGGTCCAAGGAAGGAACAGTGGTGAACCGGCGACAGGGTCATGGGTGGCCAAGGCTCATTGATGCACGTGTGGTCCGATCAAACAGACGAGCTACTGTAGCTCAAATTGCTCAAGAAGTTAATGCTGGTTCTGATAGAAAGGTGTCAGGATACACAGTACATTACAGTTTGTTGCATATGGGGCTGCATACCAGTCAGGGTGCCCATGCTGACCCCTGTCCACCAGCGAAAGTGCCAACAGTGGGTACATGAACATCAGAACTGGACCACAGAGCAATGGAAGAAGTTTGCCTGGTCTGATGAATCGCGTTTTCTTTTACTTCACTTGGATGGCCGGGTGCAAGTGTGTGTGCGTCGCTTACCTGGGGAACACATGGCACCAGGATGCACTATGGGAAAAAGGGCAGATAGCAGAGACATTGGCCCTCATTTATCAATCTTGCGTAGAAACGGACGTATATGTTTGCGTAAGATTATGCTTACACTCCTCTCACCGCCTGATTTATGAAGCTGTGCGCACCTCTGAAATCCAGGTGTACGCAAAACCTGCCCTTGATAAATGCCGCGGCTGAAAACGATCGTCATTAGAATAACGCCCCTATATATTCAAGTCTCTGCCTCCCCCACGCCCTCATTTTACGCCATGGACACACGGAAGACGGCAAAGAAGCGAAACTTCTCTGACGTGGAGATCGAGACCATCACCAGGGAAGGGGAAAAAAAAACTAAATTGTTTTATTTGGGAGTTTAAAGAGTGGGATTAAAGGCGCCCACAAAAAGGTGTACGGTGGAACTCCAGTTTAAATTGCTGTGGATGAGAAATTACCTATCACAATTCATTATTTTACAGCATGTGTTTTGAAATAATTAGCATTTAATTTCGTATCACGTCACATGTATTGGGGTGTACAATAGTGATGATGATGTGATGTGGAGTAGGCTACCATTCATTCACATTAATATAATTGCATGACAATTTGTAAGATTCTTATTATTATTATTATGATTTGTGTTATTAATAACGCTTATTGTTATTTAGAAGAAGAATGTCTTTATTATTATTATTTATTTTATTATTATTTAAAAGAAGAAGAATGTCATTTTTATTATTTTGTCAGTCTGAATTATTTTCAGTCCCAGTCCGTGCGTAGCTGCCGGGCCTAACCAACGTCAGGTAAAGCGCACAGGCTCGCAACTGGAGGAATACATATGCCTACAAATCAAATGCTTTGGTAAAGTCACACAAATTAAACATTGAAGTCCATGTTGCACAAAAATAAACACTGAAGTTTATAATTACATCCCTATTCGCATGGGATTATATGTGGGGACCTCTGGTGATTTGTAATAATTGAGAGAATGTCTGTGATCTTAATCCCGTGTGAATCGGCCATGTCTGTAATATGTAAAGTAAAAATTCCCCGGCAAACTACCTACCATATTTCGCCAAGCACCGAGGTCCTGTGATAACATTAGTCCCGTGCGAATCGGCATCTCTGTGATTTGGCCGGGATTAGGCGGATCGTATATAATTTTTCAAGAATATAATTCTTTCACGAAGAATGGAGCTAGGCTGCATATAATGCGCACCGTTATGAATTCCCGTGCGGCCGCGCGGATTATAGCCTACTTTCACTTTAGAATGAGCACCAATTTGGGAGTAAATTGCTTGAATAGTATGTTTAATATTATTCTTAATGAAAAACACAAAAACAGAACAGTACAATGACAACTCGCTTAAATGGGCACTTTTACATTTAGCTCTGAAACTGAATCTTCCGTCGTATATTGTTATTATATTGCTCAGTTACGTTTTTAATTACGTCTGTTCTCTAACTGAACGAAATTAATGTTATTACTATAAAACAATCAAAATGATATCGATACGACTGTTTAATTTCATACAGCTATATCTATAACGAAAAAACATTTTCAAGTCTTTACATCATATCCGGGAGATAAGTCAGTAAATTCGAGTAAAATCACAGCTTATCCCGTGCGAATGCGCCACGCAAAATTCAGATGTGGGGGAGTAATTTCTAAATCACACGAGGTCCCCAGATAATAGCCTACTTATCCCGTGCGAGGCTTTAGTTGTTGTTGTTGTTGTTGTTGTTGTTTTTCACAGTGGGTCATAATATAGCATATCTTTGTCAGTGCATTTTGTGGTGTTAGGAATTGTTTTTCTGCGCATTTTCTCAAAACGTGCGTACACCACCTCCTGAGCTGGCGTAGGATTTGAGCGTGCCGTACGCCAATGTCCATATTGATAAATCTCAAAGTCACCGTGGTTTTGGGTGTACGCCAGGTGTACGCTGGAAATTTGGTGTACGCACTTTTGATAAATGAGGGCCAATGTGATGCTTTGGGCAATGTTCTGCTGGGAAACTTTGGGTCCTGCCATCCATGTGGATCTTACTTTGACACGTATACCACCTAAGCATTGTTGCAGACCATGTACACCCTTGAAACAGTATTCCCTGGTGTCTGTGGCCTCTTTCAGCAGGATAATGTGCCCTGCCACAAAGCAAAAATTGTTCAGGGATGGTTTGAGGAGCACAACGAGTTTGAGATGTTGACTTGGCCTCCAAATTCCTAGTGGAGTCCATGCCTCGACTGGTCAGGGCTGTTTTGGCAGCAAAAGGGGGACCAACACAATATTAGGAAGGTGGTCATAATGTTATGCCTGACTGGTCTATGTTCAAACACCATGTAAAAATACATTTTGCAGAATAGGTCCCCTTTAAGAACTCATGGTGAAACTGCAATAAAATGCTGAAAAATTAGTTTTGACACAAACCAGCTCATTCTTCAAACTCTACGAAAAATAAAAGCTTTTGTAGATTCATCATCTCGCTCTGAGCAGACATGTAAAGTAGTTATGTTCCTGTGTCCTGTGTCTTCACCTCACAGCAAAGAGCAGCATCAATAAAGCAACAGGACTCCATTACATACAAATGTATGCCGAGCCTTTTCTGAACAAGCCTTTCTTACACACTCATAATTTCAACAACCTCCCTCCCTCCCTCCCTCCCACCCCCCGCCACCACCACCTCTCTGTCCCTCCTCAGGGGCTAATGTAACCCCTCGCAGGGCACAGGTCTTCATTTACATGCTTTACAAGTCACTTACGCCTTCTCACCTGATAAGGTCAGAGTTCAGTGTGATGTGGGTGCCCTCAGGCTGCAGGGTCTGTGTGAGAAGTATTTAGCCATGTTATTACGACTGGTCCCAGTAAACTGGGAGGCTGTTTTTATGTAAGGTTTAAAGAGAAATGCTTTACAATGACTGGGTTTCAGATCAAAACCAAACTAAAGGCCTCAGTTAGAATTTGCGATTTGAAAAGGTAAATCTTAAACTGTAATATATGTGGAATTAAATTGTATAAATTATATGTGATTTATATCAATGGTGGTACAGAAAACCTCACAAAAAAGCTAAATAAAATAAAAACTTTTCTTAAGAATTTTCAAAAGATTAATCATAATTATTGACAGCCACAATTCTTTTATTTGGAGGGGGGTCTGTGGCCTCAAAGCGTTTTGAAAACAGCTGTTCTTAGCGACATATGTGACACATTCAGTCTTACCAGAAGACGCCATGGCGGTTACAAATGTTGAAAACGAATACTCTTTGTTTGCATTTGATCTGGAAACCTCAGTGTTAGTCATAGCCACTTCCTCCTGTAATACCATACTAACTTACATGGCTCTTTTGCCAGACACATAAACATGATCTTGACCATGCCTATTGTTCATGGAATCCATCTGGCATATAACCATTACAGTAAAAAAGGATGTCCTGACTGGAAATGAAAGAAGGGGGCACAATGCTTGATTACTTATAAAGTACAATTTGAAATTAGTTGTCAGATTTAACATGTTCCAAAATATATAATGAAAAAAATTATCTGCTATCATATATGTAGTATTTTATAAATATTTTCAAATGACATTTTATTCATTTAATATTTAAAAAAATGTGTAGTGAAAATTTGTAGCTCTCTTTGGAGAACAAGACTGTTATTCATAGTGCGTAGATAGTCAGGGTGCTGATAGTGCTGTAAACCCTGGGTAACTCACTCTGCCTCATAGTGTGGCCCATTTAAAAGCCCTTTGATCCAACCTGGGGTGAATGAGTCACTGACTAAAGCAAAGACACAAACACAGACACACACATACAGAGCACTAGGGGTTACACACACACATAGAATGAGATCACCACTGTCCACATGTAAAACAAAAACCAGCAAGCTATGACTTCAAAACAATTGTATCTATATATGGTGACGATACTAAAACATGCAGATACAAACAGAAAGAGAGAGAGGGAGAGCCAGAAGGACAGGTCTACTCCCTGAGGAAGGCCATTAGCTCAGGCCTGTGTTTCATTAGTCTGAATAGTTTAACATTTTAACATGCCACTGCAATGTGTGTGAGATCAACAGCTACAGACCTGACACCTCCTCATCAACCTATCCACGGAAAATACGTGCAAGCCTATCCTTCAAATATATCGCAATATTGAAACATGCATATATACACACACACATGAGGTGAAAATGTTATGAAATACACAATTAAGATATTTGTTATCACAAAACGGTCAACGTTTTTTTCTGGTTTAAAAAATAATAATGGTTAGGATAGAAAGGTTTCTGCATCTTACTAAATAATATTAAATGGCGAACAAGCAAAATAATGTAAAAACAACGTTCAGATAATGTGTAAAAGTAAAAAAAAAATTGTGTAAAGGTTGGGGATAAAAGAAAACTGGCAGAAAGAAAGTCATTATTCTCTCTGTGGCTATGGATAAGATTATATTGGATTAGAAGAATTTTGCAATGCAAATGAAAGCTGGTGAAATCAATAAACTCTGTTCAACTCAATATGCAAACTAATTAAGAGGTAATATAATCAAAGTAGAATAACATGGGGAGCGATGGTTCTTTAGAGAGAAAACCCAATCAAATCTTTTTATGAGAAAGATAAAATCTAAAGCGATCTCTCTTTGTACAAATGATGACCTGCCCTTTGTGCTAGCTTAATAAAGGAGGCTTGTCTTAAGAGGTTGTATTCAATGTGCATATTCCAATCAATATGAATTACATAGTCTCTTATCTATGGTATCACCAGCAGACGGCTAAACTAATTAATGTTGTATTGAGTGTTTAAACTCAATTATGTTCCAAAGTCACAGAAAGACACAGAGAAATGTTCTTCTCTGTGGGGATACAGGCCCTGGGTTTTTTCATAGCGGTGCAGAGAGCACTCGTTCTCCCAGTGTGACGTCGTCCAATGATTTTAAATAAGTATCATGAAGCTACAATCGGTTGATAATTGATGCTAGCACACTCTTGAACAATTGTGAGATTTTTACGCTTCTCAAGTTTTTTTAACAGGGAGGATGATGAGATATTTTTAAACCTATTTATCGATACTAAAGTATTTGTGTTTTATGATAAACTATATGCTAACCATCTCTCTCTCTCTCTCTCTCTCTCTCACACACACACACACACACACACACACAGATTCTGTCTCTTTTCCATCTCGCTTATTCCAGCTGATAGCCCATTTTCTAATGCTAATGGCAGTGCGTGTGTGAGCAGGAGATGTGAGCATCTTTGTGGTATGAGTGCATAGTTTGCTCATCTGATCGTGTGTGTGTGTGTGTGTGTTGGCCTGTATCTAATGTGCTCTGACAACAGAGACAGATCTGATTCAGTAGGGGACTGGATGTGGGGTAACCCTCAATAGACTTGTTAAAGATTCTTATCACTCACACACACACACATACAGCCATTCATGACAGGCACATACACAAAGGCATTCACGGACATGACACACAAACACACACACACACGCACACGCACACGCACACGCACACGCACACGCACACGCACACACACACACACACACACACACACACACACACACACACACACACACACACACACACACACACAAAGTTATTTTCCTCTATTCTCTGTGCAGTCATCCAATGCGTCACTCATTACTCATTAACAAGGTTTGCTATGCCTATATTAAACATCAGAATTTCTGTATGTAAATAATTGGCAAATATTATAATTTATAATACAACAGTAATTTCGGGTCCTCTACAGTTTTGCTATACAGTTTTCATTGTTTGCATCACTCCACTTGATCTGTTAATGTTCCTGTTGTAAGTCTGTGTGTTGCTTGGATGAGCAAAAGTTCATTTGTTGTTTTCTGGTAATTAAATTTTATTTATATAACTGCTGTATAAAATACATTACATTATATCATATTATATTATATTAATTTCTTCCTCTGACAAGTGTTGTTTTTGAGATTTCAATTCATTAAATTACTCTCTTGAACAGCAAGAGTGTGGCACATCCGCATATGTGTTTGTCTGTAAAACAAGCAATTGTTTGAGAAAACGGTCAAAAAGTGTCTACAGAAAATTAAGATGTTTACTACACTACACTTCTGATATCAGACAAAACAAATCTGGAAATAACAGGTGATACATTTCTAAAACAATTAGCTGCCTATGGGTAATTTGTTATGTTTTAGTTTCGATTTTCTTGATCACTTTTTTCTTGTTCATTCTCAACTTTTAACAAGAATTTTGGGCAGCATGTGTGTCTAAGATGTTGCGATTTGGCAAGACTGGTGTTTACTAGTTCCCTTCACGGCTGTGTGTATGTGGATGCACAAGCTAGGTATGTGCTGTGTATGTATGTGTGCTAATGGTGTGAGTGTGTGTGAGGTCTGATGTGTCATGTGACAGCTGTACAGGATGGCATTTCTTTGACACTAAAGAGTGTGAGCAGCTCTCCAGAATTTAAAATTCAGATTTCAGATTCTGTGCATATGTCGATACGGCAGTCACATCCGCACTGTGAGATTGCCCTTCCTTGCCAGGCAATCTGTTCATCTCCAGCCCTTCATTAGATCTCATCTCTTCCCTCTCTCTCCTGGTCTCACACTTCTTTAAGCTTCTTTGTAGTTGTACTTATTCTGATTATGTAGCAACTTTTTTCCCTCCTAAACAGCACATTTAAGTGATTATTAAATGCTACATTCACAGTCTGATTACAGTTCATTATTTAAAAAAAACGGTTGACTTAACACTTTGCATGTGTCTTGATGTAAGCAAAGGCCAAAAGAAAATCTGTTAAATAGAGAGAAAGAGGAACAGAGAGAGAAAAATAAATTAAGGGGAAAACTCTATAAAATCTTGGTAACACTTTATAATAAGGTCCATTTAGTTAACGTAAATTAATACAAGTACGACGGTTCATGTTATCTCAGGTCCATTAAATAATATTAACAGATACAACTTTTGATTTGAATAATGTTTAAATTATTAATGTTTAAATTAACTAACTAAGATTAATAAATGCTTTAGAAGTATTTTTTTCATTGTTCGTTTGTATACTAATGTTAACAAATGAAACCTTATTGTAAAGGGTAACATTTTACAATAGGTTTCCATTAGTTAATGTTAGCTAATATTCATTCATCTTTGTTAATGATAGTTAATACAAATTAACCTTATTGTAAAATACATATATAAATTACATATACAAATGCATACATATACAAATATAATTACCTTGTGAAGTTTTTTTGTACAATAAGACATACATTGTAACTTACTTTTGTTACTGTCCACCATTTCACACACCTTGTTTTTCCCATATAATGTTTTTGTGAACACAGCTACAATGTTGACAGGAAATCCTGTAACAACCCTCATCAACCAATTCCAGTTCAATGGAACAGTTTAACACACAGAACCGCTTTTCTCATGTCACCTCAGGGTACATGATTAACTCCTATTAAAGAGGTCTGTTGCCGATGGTTACCAATGCCAAGATGGTGACCCCACTGAATGTCTGTTGGTGGTGCGGTCTGGACACACACACACACACATACTCGATTTCACTATATTTGTGGGGACTAATGATTTTTATACCGTAGAAACCGTATCTATCCCCCTTAATAGAATACAAATCTCCCAGAAGTTTGAGAGCCAAATTATTACATGCATTATTACATTGTAATATAATAATTATATTACATTGTGAGGGCCATTTGGTCCCCACAATGTAATATAAACCACACACACACACACACACACACACACACACGTTGGGTTTCTTTCCATATTTTATGGGGACTTTCCATAGACAGATTTTTTTATGCAGCACAAACTTTATATTCTGTCACCTAACCTTACGCCTAAAACTCATCACAGAAATCTTTCAGCATTTAAAAAAAAAAAAACAATTTGAACATTTTACATTTAAAAAAAAAAAAAAACATTATTTAGTCTGATTTATAAGCTGTTTTCCTCATGGGGACCAAAAAATGTCTCCACAAGGTCAAGGGTTTTGGATATTGCCGACTTTGTGGGGATATTTTGTCCTCATAACTGAGCCACACACACACACACACACACACACACACACACACACACACACACACACACACACACACACACACACTCCTATGTAAGTATAGTAGTTTAGTTGTAGTTTAGAAGTAGTTTACAATGATTACATTTTTCTTTTTGTGTTTAATTGTTCTTTAGCAGTGCTTTCACGTTTGGTGGCGTGAAAACAACTAAAATGTAGTTTAGAAAGCTCTGTGACTCAAGAAAATACATCAGCTTCTTTCAGGATTAATCACAACAAAAGCAAGTAGAGAAAGGGAGGGAAAGAGAGTAAATTAAGCAACTCTCACTGAATGATGTCATGAATATATTTAGGATTTTCTTTTAAATCTGTGACATTGGATTGCATGTCAATGAATAACACATTTCGGAAAATTTTGAATTAGTTTTTTCATTTAATTTTATTTCATTGCTATTGCAATTTTAAAACGAGGAATGTTATCAATAATGTATCCTGAGAAATAAACAGATTTGATCTAGCACTGTATTTCCCAAATGTCTGTGTGTGTCTTTCATTGCATTTACTCTCTGTGTGGGCCTTTATTCACCTGACTTACCCAAGAGATTCTCTTTATCTTAAAAAAAAAAAGGTTATTTCATTCAACCGTCTGGCTTACAGCTTTGAATATAACTGGCTCCATCTTTCCCTCACAGAATTCATGCTTCACTTCACTCCAATAAAAGCTGGGCCAGGCCTGCTGCAGAATGGACCCTGGTGACTGTTTGGAGGCTATTGAGAACGTTCTCCGTTTCATACAGTCCCACTTACAGCTCAACGTTTTCATTAATGGTGGTGAGCGCATTAACCCAGGCCAGCACCCAATTACTGCCAACAAGGGACTGATCTGTCTCAGAACGCAATCTGAAAATGTTGTCATGCAAAAACCAAGCAGAAAGAGAGAGAATTAGAGAAAAAGCGGGAGGGGGTGGAGGAGGAGATGGAATTCTTTCATTAATTTAACACTCATTAAAGCTTGGGAGGTAGAGCTGATTTTAAGTCCATTAGTTCTGAATGCAGGTGACACTGACAGGACCTCTGAGATTCCTCAATCTGACCGAGTGGGGTGGTGGTTTAAAAAAAAAAAATAATAAAAAAAGTTACCGCCCAACTTCCCCCAGTATACTCTTTCTTCCCCTCTCTCTCTCTCTCTCTCTCTCTCTCTCTCTCTCTCTCTCTCTCTCTCTCTCTCTCTCTCTCTCTCTCTCTCTCTCTCTCTCTCTCTCTCTCTCCATCTCTGTCTTTCTCTCCCTCTAGGAAAATGTACCAAATCTCCATCCATATTTAATCACTGCCATCTGACATCACTTAGGGGTTATGTTACAGAAATGTAGAAGTCAGGATAGAGTTTCATTAATTTATAATCTAAAACAAAAAGACAAAATGCTTTGAAGTGTCTCAAGACACTTCTTCTATTTTGAACACTCCATTCGATGAGCATGTACCACCCGAGAAATTCCACAGATATGTGGAATCATAATTGTGAATTGCAGCATCTTCGGTTTGAGGCTGATCATCTATCACTGAGTGAGATGTAAATAACACCAGCCGTTGAATATTAAATATCGGAGATGTTTTACGGGTGTAAGTGTCACATGTTCGTGTGTTGAGTTTCATGACATGGCTCCTTGTGGAGCTGGGTGATAGCGCTGACTGATATGAGTTATGTGGTGAGGAGAGAGGATAATCTTACCTGGGTCAGGCCTACCTGCCTTCATGGCCAGGGAAGATGACACCTGTCCTGTGTCCGTACTGCTGCTGAATGGAAGCGACTGGTCCGAAATATAGCGCTGTAAAGATACAAGGCTTGCAATACTGAATGAGTCACAATCCAACTGTTGAGAATCACAGGCATCAGCTACTAAATGTCACATGGAATATTCTGCAAATTGCTTTGAGTCTTGCCATCCACAGCACAATGCTCTCAGACAAAATAGCATTATCGTTACCAGGCTATCAGAAATGTTTTCACAATAGTGACAGCTCAAGGGTTGTATTTCACCGCAAATCTCTCAGAGGAACACAAACAACACCCACACAGCAAACTAAATAAACAGTGATAAAACAGAACCCAATCGGAGATACCACAACAAACACACGTACAGTATTCACACACCGCAGACTGTCTATCTCTCGCTCTTCATACCGTGAAATGAATACCTCAGCAGATCTATATAACAGTAATTCAACAACATAATCAAATTGTTAGTGCAAACGCTGAGCATCCCATTCTTTCCACCACGCACACACACACACAAAGCAATCATACAGTGGACCACTGACCACAGGAGGCTTGGCCATTATAGTACAGCCATAACTAACCCTGATTAGAGCCATATTGATGGTCTGTGACATGCAGTTTGCTATAATATGCTGCCTGGTCAAATGGCTGCAATAATGAAGTATATGAGAAACACTAAGTTTACTCTGTTGTTTTAATATGGATGGATCGATTATCTAATAAAAAAAGCCAAAGGACTCTTAGAGGTTTTAAACTACAGGGAGGACTCTGCTTCTATTGGTAAGTAAATGTTTTGTGCTGCAGATGCAGAAAATACAAGTACTCTGGGAGCAAGCGCAAGTAAACCATCCCTTTAATTCTGGTTATTCATTAATATTTCCTGTCTTTGAGATATTTTAGATTATAAAGGCATAATGTGCTTTATTGGTCACATGCAACTAACTAGAATTCATTTTTTCTTCAATGAGTTGCTAAACACAATATCCTAAACTGTATAAATCTGCTTATTTTGACTGTTAAAACAGGGCTTTCCCAACAATTAAAAATTAACTTGTAAGATGGAATATTGGTTATTCATGCCAGATGTCATGGTCATGTCTGGTCCGCTTTTTGATGAATAATTTCTTTTCAAAGACTCACTTTAGCAAGACTTGGATTGAACTCTTTCATAAAAAAGGTTTCTGGGTCAGTTGCCCTGAGGACCACCGCATCTCGATCAGTCACACACAAAGCTTCAGGTGTTTTAAATCCAAGCACGGGTCAATTGTGGTTTACTGGAAAGAACCACTGATATCAGTATGAATGTCTACAGTTTTTTTTTTTCCCCAAGCCCATAATGCAACACTGGAAACTTAATGGCTCCTGTGAGAGAGTCCTAAAAAGACCTATCAGGGCCTGTATCTCTATTCCCACCATTCAGAGGTGACAGAGAGAGCTCAGTATCCATTTAGAGTACACACATACATATTCATGCTGACAAGGTTTATTGCGCTGCCTCACGGCCCTCATCGCAACAGGTTAATATTAAAACTCAGCCGTTACTCATGAGACCACGCTAGAGAGAAAGAAAGAGAAAGAGATGGATTAAGGGGGAAAACAGACAGAAGACGAGAATGAAATGAACAAGTGTGATAGACAAAAGGAAATAAAGCAAACATGCAGGGATAAAAAAAATGAAAGAAAAAAATGAGATCGTGATAAACGCTGAATAAAACAAAGAAGTTTACATTTACATTTATTCATTAATCAGTTGCTTTTATCCAAAGTGATTTACAAATGAGGAAAATCACACCTAAGGTTTAAAAAATGAGCTGTGCATCCAAATACAAAACCTTGCATAGAGAGAGAAAAAGAGAGATAGAGATAAAGAGTTTCTGAATTTACAGTAATTCTTGAGTTTCTCATATTGTTCACATGATGAATACGATAAACAATGATTCATTTTGTAATACTGAAAGAAGGTTTAAGAGGTTTCTATCCATGTAACTTCAGTTGCTGCCTTAAATTTAAGGTTAAAGTAACTTAAACATAAATGATAATAAAGACTTGCTGAATCTCATAACGTAACTTATTGTTAATGTATGTATAAAAGTTATGAGTTTTTGTAGAAACATGTTGCCATGACTTATTGTCATTAAAGTGTACCAAACTGTTCTTTATCATTATAATACATTTTTATGTATTATTATTGTTTAAATATATGCTAACCACAAGCTTTCTGTTTTTGATAATAAGTAATGAATAAAATAATCCTCTCCACATCTTGTGCAAAAAATGGGACTGGAAGAAAAAGTGGGCAAAGTGTGTACGTGTGTAGATATGTGAACTATGATTGCATACTACAATGGGGCTGATCACAGTGTATAGAAATTCATACATATGTGTTTACGGCTAAACTATGTCGTTTTACCTTCTTTCGGACAACAGTTCCTCCGTTGGCATTGTACTGTAATTGGGAGGATTGGGGAGGAATGCATGTCCTTACAGTGCATCCTAAGACACTTTGACGATGAGGAAACGTAATCTACGGGATGACATTAACGGAGGAGTGAGCATCTACCTGTCTTTGAGCCCCATGGCAGACAGTGCAGGCTAAGGTTACCGGCCCTCATTCTGATGGTGAAAGGAACACAATCAACCTACTTAATCTCCCACTGCTCTTAAAGGAAGAGGAAACCGATCTGGGCTCCATTCTACAGACAAACCACACAAGAGTACATGGGCTTCATCTTAAAATGGACCTACACATTAAATTACACTCAAGCACTGGAAGCACAGATGGCCTAAATGCAGCCCTTCTCTTCTTTTATTCACAAGGGAAAAAAAGAAAGGAGGGAGAGATAGAGGGAACTGTTTTCATAACGGACAGTGTCACCACCCTTGCGGCCTTGAGACTTGGAGAATGAGCTCCGAGTCCCTAAAATTTAAGGCATTAGCATCAGAAAGAGGCTAAATACCCCTCCTGCAATAAAACCCCAACAAAAGAACTTCCAGCAATTTCAGCAGTGATGATAAACCCAAGCCTGAGACAGCCATGGCTCTGTGCGAGGGACAAGACCTTACTGTACGCCCTCCCCTCGTACTTTTGGGAGGCTTCTGCAGGCATGAGTGCACTAATAAAGTACGCACCCAATGTCTGCCCACTGCCGCCTGGCTTTTAGGACCCCACAGTGAGAGTCCCACCTGTCTGTCTAGGGACAATGGCAGCTGTAATACAATATCTCTGTGTGTGTGTCGCTCTGTGCCAGGAGAAAAGCTGAAGGAGTGGACAGATAAATGACTCGCACACTTGGACTGCGGCCAGGCCCCTGTCCCACCTCAGAGCGAACCTGCGGCCAGACCGAGCAGAAGACAGAGCCCTGATTCAGGATTTAGTGAGAGAGACAAATATATATATATAGAGATATGGCCTATTGAGAGAGAGAGAGAGAGAGAGAGAGAGAGAGAGAGAGAGAGAGAGAGAGAGAGAGAGAGAGAGAGACAGAAAGAGTGAGGAGAAAGAATAATCAGAAAGATTGAGAAAGTTGTGCTTTTTACTGAACCGTTTCAAATAGGTGACTTCGCACCTGCTCCAAATTCTGATTTAAGACACAATACTGCGTAAAGGCATACTAAAATTGAGGTTGACTTTTTAATTGGAATGACAGGTAGAATAATGTATTGAATTGTAATTCAAGGTCCACAAAAGTTAATTTATTAAAATATGATGGAATATATAAAATATTAATACTTATTTAAATATATAAATGGGATAAAACATTTTTGACATTTAATTCTACTTTAATTTAATTCTGCATCCTGTTTTTTTCAATTTAAGTCTGAATGGTGCACAACCCTAACTAAAAATAATATATTTTAAAATATACAACCTCGGACCTTAATATTACACGTGGATCTGTTTAAATGAATTGCAACATCAGATCAGACTTTTTTTTGCGGTCATGACAAAGCATATATGTCAAAAATATTTAAAATATTAACAAAAATGAATTTCATAAAATTATTTATACAATTGTAAATTCATTTATACTTCCTTTATGCAGCGTTTAACTTTATGTGTAAAGTCATCTTTTCGTTGTATATGCTGCTTGAGATGCAGCTTCTGTGCTGTTCTTGCAGTGTAAAGATGCCACATGCTGGCTTTGATTACTCTGCCATGATAAAATACACTCACGCACACACACAAAGACAGGCTGAGAAATCTTCCTCCATGTTTGCTCTTTCAATCTAGAGGTTCTCTTTCAGCCAGCTGTGTACACGTCTCAGAGACTGAGACTCTTTCCTCAGGAAATCATGAACCATGAGAACAGAGGCTGGGAGTGAGTTAAGAAAAAGGGAGAAAATACCGGGCTAGTCAGGGTGAAAGTGAGGATAAAGGAAAACACTAATAACATGGACAACGAACAGATGAAAATCAAAATGAGCAGTGGATCCATGGAAAGACAACGCTAATTGCCCTAATTGCATCCTTTGCTCCTACATGCCACACACGCCTGTCACCTGGGAATGATTGACAGGTGGGCAGGTGTGGTGCTGAGCAGTGGTTCGGTCGAGCAGCACTTCAATTGTCCCAAATGTGTCTTTGATCTCCCCTGCGTAGACCAAAAACACAGCAGGGAGTCACAGCCAGCCCCCGGGGCTAAAGCCAGTATACAGACAATATAGAGCAGAGGTGGGTCCGTTACGTGAAGAGGTCGCACGCTCCGTTGAGAACTCCCTCAGGCTCATACACAGCACTGAATCCTGTCAAATCTCATATCCTTCCCCTTTGAGAAACTGAAACATCGGCCACCTGCCTTATTCACTCGCTCACACCACACCTCCATAACTGTACAGACCGCAGAGAATTAAATACAATCTCTCATTATATCAGCCTTTTCTGTGAGTATGTCTTCTAGATCCACATAGCACCAGTCAATCTGAATTATGTACAGGCTCATTATAATCTTGTTCTTTTGCTAATTCAACTGCACATGATATATTGCTAATGTCACACATTACAAATAAAGAAAACCTCAAATAAAGTGGCCTAGATGCATTACTGACCTCCTGTCCTGTATCATAAAAGCCGATGAAACTGTGTAATACTATGAAGAAGGAGCATGAATACTAGAGCACACAACACAGCTCAGTCAACAGTAATAAAACAATGAGAAACTGAAAGGTGGAAAGGTGCACTCAGTTCCTTCATCTCTGTGTGTTTTTAAAAATCCACTGGCCTATTTGCTCAAGCAGGTACGTCACATAGCTGTTTTCATTTCTGTGGATGCTGATAAATGGTGTTATTATTATTATTATTATTATTAATTATATTATTCCCTCTCTTTCTCTCATTTGTGCTGTCATTGTCACATAAAAAATTACCTGGTTAGGTGTTGACCATTTCTTGCTTTCTCTCTGTCTTTTGCATTTACAGTATAAAAGGCCTACACACACACACACACACAAATATGATCCCTCTTCTGAATCATTCCCAACCTGCTGTTCAGGTGTTTTTGAAATAAATACTTAATCAGTTGCTTTGTATAAAATTGTATGCTTCATAAAAAAAAATCAGAGAATTTTACATTTCAGTTTAAATCACATTATGAGACACCCATGCATTTTACTGGTTAAAATAAGATGGCCATTTACTCCTCATTAAATAATTATAATTATAATAATAATAAGAAGAAGAAATATAAATGAGGTAATTAGCAAATTACAGATGCATTGTAATGTTTCAAACTTAAAATAAGAACTGCAGAAATAAAAACATGAACAAAGATTATTAAAGACCTATTAAAGATGAACATTTATCTGTTTTTTTTAGTTCATGA
The DNA here is from genome assembly GCF_949357685.1 of Gobio gobio. Classification (NCBI taxonomy): domain Eukaryota; kingdom Metazoa; phylum Chordata; class Actinopteri; order Cypriniformes; family Gobionidae; genus Gobio; species Gobio gobio. Next base: position 42,334,854 of record NC_137098.1, read on the forward strand.
AAATATCCTTAATTTTTTTTGTATTTGTTCATTATTTTTTAAGAGAATAAATGAAAAATATGGAATTATTATTTAAAAGTAGAAAATTACAAAATAAAATAATTTGGAACATGAAATTAATATGGTACATTGCAGAACTGGCCTGGAACATCCAGTGGTCATAAAACAGTACTTTACCCCCTACATTAAATTAATCATATATAATATTTCCTTAGGGGGTTTACTGCCTAAATGTTTTAAAAGTAGTACCAATAATCAATATTAAAACTAAAACAATAAAATACCTTGATAACAGGATCATTAAATTCATCACATATTATTATTATTACACATAAATAATATTATTATTAATTAGGAAAATAGGTTTTCTTATAGTTTTAACCAATCGAAATTTAGCCAAGCTATGTGTCATATTGTGGTTTCAACCCGAAATGGGGCATTTTCTGAAATTAGTTTCTATTATTATTATTATTCGAGCAATAGCCTACTATATCGATTGACGTCCTAATGTTAACATGATGTTTCGATGAAAATTCAACAATATCACTCATTACAAATAAATTTGAGAAACAATTAGATGCTCAACATTACTTTTACATTAATACAATTAAAGTATTAGCCTTAAGAAATGTAGGCCTGTGGTCAATAAATTGACGAAATTACCGCAAATAAGAAATTGATCAAAATTTAACGGGTGTGAATCAAATAACTTTCATTGCAAACACCGTATGACAAATGTCATAATTGAGAGGGGTTTGGTGTCAATGCTCTCAATAAAGTGCGCGCGGTCTGTCATTGAAGAATCCGGAAGCTGGGCTGTTCAAACAAAGCGCCTGTCGCGGGGTGAGAGCACAGATTGAGAGGGGCGGGGACCCTCTGCCGCTCCCGGACTGTTTGCAAGGGTCATTTAGCATCGCGATCTTGTAAATATTGGGGAATTTAGCCAGCTATAAAATCCGGGGAGGAGGCGGCGTGGGGCGAGAGGATGCAAGCCTCGAATTAACAGATCCCGCGTTTCAGGAAGTGCAATGGTGTGTTAAATTAAATGCAGCTGGTGAAAAAGCAGGACATATATTTTATTTTAAACGATGATAGATTGATCGTTATTATTATTTTTTTTAAAGCCCACTATTAATCAGTGACATTTCCTTAAAGGGTTTATTGCCTAAATGTTTTACCAAGTAGTAGGCCTACCAAGAATCAATATTAAAAACTAAAACAATAAAATACCTCGATAACAGGATGTTTTATGCTTTTGTTGGTGAGGACAAAATGTTAAAGGGCGACGATCAGGAATCCAGAGGATAAAGCAAATGCCACTGTTCGTTTGTAGGGCGCAGAATTAATATAAATATGCTCATATTTTAAAATATTTATACATTTATAATATATCAAATGTAGGCATTTACAGTCCGACTAAAACCAAATCTCCGATTAACATTAGGGGGAAAAAAAATCACAGTTCCAAAATAAAGCATCCTATCATTACAAAATGAAAATATTTTCGGCTAAAAACTACCAACTCCAAGAAAACGTGTTAGCCTATAGAAAGTTTCCCTTATGAGACAAGAACGTTGAACCAATCCATCTAAACAAACGCTGAAAGAAAGGGGCTTCTAAAACGATCGATTGTTTAATTAAAGATGCTGAAGCCTGTCAACCGCCAGAATGATGAACTCAGAAATGTGACTTACAGAGGAGCTGCATGTGTTTTAATGAAGCGCTCTGTAATTGCATTTGCATCCTGACGGACTCGGTCTGACACGTTGAAGTTAAATATGTAACCGACTTTGGATTAACATTTCACACGTTTAATGCACTCTGTCGGGGGAAGAAATCCATAGTCCATCAGCAAAAGAAATTCTCCCAGAGCTAAAAACAGGATATCGACTGGGCAAAATCAAAATTTGAAATGAGAAGGAAAAAAAAGACGTAGGCCTATATAATTTTGAATAGTTAAGATGGCTGCATAAACTCGGTGAAAAAAACAAAACAAAAAAAAAAACAATACAAATCATCAAGACCGACACTCTTTCTTTTGAAAAACTGATGTATTTGATTATTAGAGTAAAGAATTACAGTATCGTAGTTGTTAGTAGGTATTAAACTGTAGAGAAACTGGGCCCTAAAAGATCTTTCAACTTTTCAAGAAAGTGCATGTAACAGTCCATATATATATATTTATATAATATTTATAAAAACACTATCATCATTTGTCCCCTGGCCGAGATGGACTTTGTCTTGAAGTAAGACTATGTACAATTGTTGTGAAGGAATTTGTTGCTCCACGTCTGGGAAAAAAAAGAGTTGCGTCAACACATGATGTGCAGTAGATGCTAGTACCTAGCAGCAGTTTGAAAGCCCAGCAAATCTAAACCTCAAAGATCTCACAAGGCATTTTGTTTTCCCCCTCTCATTCATAAGTGTGTGGACCTCTTCATGTTGTCGTCTAACAACCTTTTATGCTTTGTAGTATCCTATCAGCACAAATAAAGAGTGAGAACTGAATGTAATAAAAAGCAAAATGAAAATACTAAGGTCTAAATAAACCGCTGAGGTGAAACCCTTTTGTACAATTTTTTTTTAACTTCTAAGACAGAGAGAAAAGGACTAACCTATGTCCCTGGATTTATGAAATGTTGATATTTCTCAGAGGAAAGTTTCTACACAGCTTGTAAACCATCTAGCACAGATAAGTGTAAAGTATTTACAGCCTTACGTTGCACTTTTTAAGCTCTAAATCATTACATGAACATCAAGTTTTGTTAACACATACTACAGATAGAAAATAATTTAATGCCATGGTGAAGTCTTCTACCAAGAAAAGCTAAGTATTTCAAAAGCACACTTTAAAACACTCATACAGATTCACTCTGCTGATAAAACAGAAAATAACATAAAAACTAAGTAACTGTTAATATTTCCACTTGGTTTTCGAGCAAGGTTATAATAATCACTAATAAATAAGCTCCAAAAACTATAACGTGTTGTACATTGTACAAAAAAAGCAAGTTCTTTTCAAACTCCTCTTCATAAAGTCTTAATGGCAAGCAAAAGCTGATACAGTTTTTTTCCTTGCTTTTTTCTTTCATGGACGCATATACGGGAACACTTGTGTGTGCCAGTTAAAGAGTGCATGTTTGTTCATGAGCACAACAAAAACGATTCTCTAGTTGGTCACTATCTCCTTGTCCTCCATGAAGCGTGTGAAGCGGAAGTGAGTCCCGTTCTCTGTGTTGGCCATTTTCTCGAGGCCAGCCAGAGCAGGATTGGGCTCAGAGTTATGCAGTTTTTCCATGCTGCCCGTCAAGCCTCCGATCGGAGAACTGCCCCCATTGCCCACACTCCCTGACAGTGGAGGAGGCAGACCTCCATTCTGGATCACAGAGATCTCGTTGGTTTTCATTGCCAGGCCGTTAGAGAAAGCAGCAGCATACTGATTCCAGAAGCTGGTTGGGTCTCCGTTTCCAGCCCTACTGCTTAGGTCCTTTTGGAAGAGTTCAGGAAACTTTACAGGGTTGGTGCCCAGGAAAGCCATGGGACCATCTACTGAAAGCCTGCGACCACGCCGTGCAGGAGCACTGTTCCACATGTGGGTACCCATATGTACCTAGAGAGAGGTAGAGAGAGCGTATGAGAGAAATAGAAAAGGAAGTAGAAGAACAAGGATTAAAGAAAGTTTGGAAACATTCAAATGAATAACACGCGAGATGATGCAATGGAAAAAGAGGAGTAGTGCTATAATAATTAGTATTAAAATAGGCCCACTGGAAGCAGCATTTGTCTAATTATTTAAACACGGTTAAAATGTTGTAACATTCACTCAGTGAGAATGGTGGTCTGCATATGAAAGAAAGGGCCTGTGGTAGACATGTGTTCTGAGAAAATTGCACTGTCCACTCTCATTGTGCTGGACAGTATTGTATCTGACAGTTGCCCCCAGTTCACCCTTGAAGCATGCAATACATTCAGGGGGAAAAAGTACCTTGTTTAATTGTTGCAACCCTTAGTGTAGCATTGAACACATGAGGTGCAATTTTAAACAAGCTACTTTTACAATTTACATATAGCTCTAAAATGATCCACCCCCCACTTATATGAAATTCTTTTCAAATGGGTTTTGTTTAATGAATTGCTAATTCATAATTAGATTTTTTTAAGAGTATAAAAAAATATTTTATGTGGTAAAATCTGAATATTAATACAGAATATAAATTGTTTATTCATTATTGAAATTAAATTACTAAAATAAATTATTTAGTCAGAGGGATTTTTTTTTTGCTTGATAGTTACATTCCTTCCAGAAATGTAGCCTATAGTTAGTAAGGTTTCATTAGTGAAATCACATATCCATATAAAACTAGCAGGATTCTGTTTATCTGTGTACTAGTTTTTTATTTTATTTTTTTGCGATCAAAGAGAAAACTATGTTTTTCACGAGATAAACTCTGGAAAAATATTTTGCGTGCCACTGCTAAGGGTGGTCGCTGCTGGTAACTGTGCTTAAAGCCTGTTAAATGAAGCATTCCTGGCTATGTTCCACCAATTTTAAGCTCAGGTTTTAGACCAATATTCATATTTATGGGATGACTCAACATTTCCGCATCCCCTTTATTATTTCAGTATACCTATATACATGTATATACACACACCTTTGTTTTTTGTGCAATGTTGTTTATACTTCTGCTTTTCCCCCTTTATAATTCACAATGCATTCTAATTATTTTCCCTCATCAATACTGGTGTATACGGTCAATACCCATTGTGGCTGGCATTTGACAAAAATAAATAGCGAAATAACATCAGGAAAATGGTCAAATAATGTAATGTATTTCATAAAATCTGGGATTTTTTTGTATATATATCAGCAATTACCTTGAGATTTCCTTTGGTGGTAAATGCTCGTCCACAAATAGTACAAGCAAAGGGCTTCTCTCCTGTATGGGTTCTCTCATGGATTTGTAGGGCACTGGAGGAGGAAAATGTCTTCCCACAAGTGGTACAGTAGTGCTGCTTAGGCGTCCTCCGTGGTGGGGCAGTCGAAAGTACCGGAGAGGTGGAAGCTGATGAGGTCACTAGTGCCGAGGGCAAGTCTTTTACTTCAGGTTGAAGACTGTGCAGAAAGCCGTTGACCTCAGTCTTCATCATGGAGGTCAAGGGTCCAACAGACAGAAGAGATGGAGTTGGGCTGGAGGCAAGACTGGTGTTGGGCTCGAAGAGCTGGGAGGGCAAATCTCGCATTTGATGCGTCAACATATGTTGCTTCAAGTTCCCCTTGGTGGAAAAGCCCCGGTTGCATACTGTGCAAATGAATGGTCTCTCTTTGGTATGGCTACGGTAATGGATGTCCAAGGCACTCTGGCAGGCAAATGTCTTGCCACAGATGTCACATGCTGTATTCTTCATGGTGCCTCGCTCACGGAAGGGGAAAAGCATGCTAAGAGGATCTTTTGATGAGTTAATTGAAGAAAGATCCAGAGCTCCAGGACTTGAAGAATGAGACTGCATGAGACCCGCACTAATGTGCTCCAATGACAATGCCCTCTGATGCCGATCCTCCAGACTAGGAGACTTTTGCTGTTGAATAGTACCATTAAAGGGTGATGGAGCTTGCATGGAAGAGGTAGATTCAGAGACAGCTGGACTTCCGGCACTTTGGCTTTCGAAGTCGCCTCCAAGTGAAGAAGAGTCATTTGTGAGTCTGTCTCCTTCCATTAATCCGTTCTCTAATGATTTCCCTTGGTCATACTGCACTTCCTCTAGAGCTCCCTGGTTGGCACACCTCTGGCTCTCCATACCTAAAGACTCATGCGGAGTAGGGGATGAACAGAGGCTGTCTTGAGATGCATCAGCTGACTTTGGTGTGTCTGGAATGCTGCTGTCTGGTCCATCCTCAATTCCTTCCATGTTATCATCAGAAAAGTTGTCAAGATCATCAAAGTTTCTCTCATCAAATGAGCCAGCATCGGACCCCATAGATTCTGGATAGTTGTCAGGAAGAGGGGTGTTCGGAATCTGGCCACCCATGTGCATGCGAATATGCTGCTGCAGTACCACAGCATTTGTGAACTTCTTCTGACAAATAGGGCAAGAATGCTGGACCCTCAGTGGCGGCATAGCTCGATGGACACTGTAATGAGTCTTGAGGTTGCCTTTGGTGGTGAAGGCACGACCACACACTTTACATTTGAAAGGCCTCTCCCCTGTGTGTGTGCGGTAGTGCATTTTCAGTGCACTCTGGCAACTAAGAATACGGTGGCAGATAACACACTCATTGGGGTCTGTCACCTTCCTGTCAATGTTCTCAACAAGTTGCTGGAGCTTAGATGTTTCTGAGCCTTGGAGAGGATCAAGGAGACCCCCGAATGGAAACTTAGCTTTGAACTGTTCTGACATCAGGGGCATGAGTGGGTTAGTGGCCATTGGAGGGCTGTTGGAGGTGGTGTACTCAATGGGACCCTCCACGGCAGAGCTCATGCTTGTCATTAAACTGGATGACTGATTGTTTTCTTCAGCTTTTCCATTTGAGGTAGGCAGGGTTATGCTCTCACCTTCTTCCAACACACTATCCGTGTTCTTCATAGGTGTATCAGCAGGACCTGAGTCGCTTTTAGCAGAATGAGAAGGGCTGCTTATAGACACTGAGTTATTCTCTTCTTTCTTGATGAATGGAGGCAGGCTTGGTATAGTTGGTGGAAGTAACATGCCAACAGAAGATGTTAGAGTAGACAGAACAGGTTTACTATCGAGCCAGCTAGTCACTGGCTTCTCAGGAGGCATAGACATACCATAGGGAATGCCAGTACTTGTTGGAATATTGTCTAGATGCTCTGGGACAGGGTATGGGTTCATCTGAATATGTGGATACTTCTCTTTATGACGCTGAAAATGAACCTTCAAGTTACCACGGGTGGAAAAGCGGTTGCCACATATGTTGCACTTGTATGGCCTTTCACCTGTATGAGAACGTAAGTGAATCTGCAGCGCACTGTCACTACCAAACACCTTGCCACAAAACCTGCACTTATGCTTGAAAAACGTATCCTCAGAGCTACTCTTCGGTTCAAAAGATGAGACATTAGGTGGCTTGCCTTTTCTTTGCTGAGCCAGTGCAGCCAGCGAGTTGAGATCCTCAACTGTAGTACCAACACTGGGTAGTGCACTGGAAAATATTGGGTTGCCTGGTGGGGGCTGAGGTAGAAGGGTATTAGCCACAGGATTCAAAAGGCTTCCCATTGCAAAGGCTGGTGTGGACGACTTTGCAAGTGATGGGTTTCCTAACTGAGGATGCAAGCTTCCTGCATTGCCTGGCCTCTTGTCTGAAGGTTGGGCATTAACTGTAGCTGGCCCTGGTGCGCCAAGGCTTTGAGATGACTCTCCCACACTGGAATTGTTCTGAGGTAGCTGCGCAACATTAGCCATCTGTTTCAAACTGCTAATGCTTGCAGACTGGCTAGCTATGCTCTGTGCCAACCCTGCAGCAGCTGCCAACTGTTGAGACAAATGGGAACTAAGAGTGGTTAGCGGGCTAGTACCTGAACCTAAAGTCACAGGGGAAGAACTAGGTGGTGCTTGGAGCTCAGGTGACTGTGATGCTAGCAGAAGAATCTGGTGACGAATCTGCTCGATGAGCTGTAGCTGATGGATCTGCTGCTGCTGCAGGGCCAAGAGCTGTTCCATGAGGGCTGGCACAGCCACCCTTTGCCCTCCCGCTGCTCTGGTCTCTTGAGAGAACTGGGCCACAGCCACTTTGGTGCTCTGTAGGTTTTCAATAATGACGTTGCTGTTGATCATGGAAAAATTGCCCAACTCAGTCAAGTTACCCAGCTGAGGTAGTGAGGCAGAGATGACAGAGTTTCCCATACTGGGCCCAGAGCTGCCCAGAGCTCCATGGCTGCTTCCCACACCACTGAGTGGACTGCCACCTGCCATACATCCACTTCCATCATTATGGGGTGCAGAGACTCCTGACATCTCTGTGTCCATGGCCTCCTCTTTGTCAAGTATGTTCTGCTCCAAAAGGTCGGTCAACTCTGCTTGATCTGTGTTATTAGTTGTATCATTCATCTGCTCATCAGGATTATGAGGAGAAGATCCTGGGGAGAAGGTTCCGGAAGGAGACACTGGATTTTCATTCACAATTAGAACTAATTGATTCTTAGTGCAATTCTTCTGGTGTTTTTCAAGGTCCGATAGTTCAAAGAACTCTGCGCAACATCTGCTGCAGACATGGGCACCCGAGTCTTTACAGGGGGAGACGTCCGGGTTGGTCTCTGTGTCCCCTGCAGAGGAAAATAAGAGGGGGGAACAGGGGGATTAGCGATTAGAGATGTTTTGTATCTGAAGAAGCAGCTTTATCTGTTCAAATTCTTTTGTTGTTAATCTTTCGTTAATCAGTTTAATGCTTATCCCCCTCATACGTTCAAAAAACAATCATCAAAAAAAGAAACAAATACCAAATAACACAAAGAAAAGGCCTTCACACTATGTAGAGCTATGATGAAATAGGATAAGAAAAGAGACAAAATCAATAGCACTTTTACAATATTGCTTAAAAGTGATCTTTGAAGATGTGTATCAAAGTCCCATCAATTCAACCACCTTAGGTAATCATTTTCTTCAGATAATCCATCAAAACATAAAAATACTATGAACTGAGAACAATGGGCCCTAATGAAATTTCATAGAGGGTCATTGATTTCCAATATTTCATACTCCTCAATGTCTACATGTCCACTAGGCACAAATCAACCATTTGAAGGACTTATTAGACTTTCAATTTGCTGTCAACTTCGCTCATTTTCAACCAACTGCAGGCATCTTGGACAGGTTATCCCTGTCACTAAACTAATTTGTATCCAGTCAGCCTGCAATCAGGATCTGACAGGAACAAGTAAGCCTTTGGCATTCAGATTGCTATGCACTCTGCAGAAGCTCAAACTCATTCATACCAGGCTTAGCATGAATGGAATAATTTCACGATCATCTTAATACAGCGCACTTTTTTAAAATGATTTGGAATACTAAATTATTACTAAATCAATAGGAACATTTCTAACTATTTTAGGTGATTACGCAGCATTTTCAATGCAAGAACAAATATAAAAAAACAAAACAATTACTGAACGTTTGACTAAGCAAGACACTCTTTGCTTGTTCAAACAAAGTTTAAGTGTACAGTAATAATATCACGTGCCAGACACATGATCATTTTCATTGAAATTACACAGTGGAACAGGTTTTGAAACTTTTTCTAGAAAATGAACCATACGCATTTCAAATAGAAAGTGAGAAAAACTGTTCTGTTCCCTCCCTCCCTTCTTCTAGGACTGTGGCCTTTCTCCAGTTTCCTCATTCTTTCTCACCCCACCTCCTCGCTTTTTGTCCCTCAAAAATCATGCTGTTTAACATACAAGTTGATTTACAAATTGTGAGGCAAACTCATTGTGGGGCTTTGCTCTCAACATTTTCATCAGCGTGGAGATTCATTTGCAAATGAAACCCCTGCAAGAAGTGTGTCCCAGCCCTGTGGAGAGACAGGATGGCTCCCCATTGTTCCCCAGCATGGGAGTGTCAGAGCAGGGGAGAGGGGCGAGGGCCCAGCCTGCTCATCACGGCTGGCTCTAAAGCAGATCCTGTTTAATTCAGGGATTATCTTCCCCCTGTGTCTCTCTGAGCTGGAACATCAGATAACGTTAAAGTTGCCATGACAGTAAAGCCGTGTCTCACACAAACGATGTGTTGCACAGACAGGAAAAAGTCAACTTTTTTGATAAATAAGTTTTAATATTAAAAGTCCTTTGAGGTGAGGCCAATGAAAGGGAAAATGTGAATATAGTTTTGGGGTAGATGAAAAGATTACTAGAGAAGAAATTAATTTTCAAATATATATATATATATATATATATATATATATATATATATATATATATATATATATATATATATATATATATATATATATATATATATATATATATATATATATATATAAAATCAACCATTGAAAACAGCAAAAGATGTTATTACGGATAATATTATGATGATAATAATAATAATAACAATAATGAACACTAACAGTCGCTTGTTTATTTACAGTCAAATATAATGATAAGTCACCCCAAAAATTGAACAACTTAAATTTATTCACTGCAACCTGTTGAAGACCTTTGTTTTCGGTTAGAAAAATTTCAGTCCCTTTAACTCACCAAAAAAACACTAACAAACTTTTTTCTCTCTCCCTCAGTGAATATGTACTAAAAGATGAGCAATAGCACAAGTCAATTTGAATTGCTATGGACATAAGTTGATACTATATCCTTAAAAAAATGCATATTCAAAAGTTACACCATGTGGACTTTTTGAATGTAATTTTTTTTAGAAATATGAATTTTTTTATTACATATTTTTTGAGATTTAAAAAAAATGCCTTGTTTTCTTACAATATATTTGCTATAATGTCGACATTTGAACTAATAATTGCCAAACAACGATTTGATGATCATGATATGACAGATATGAATGATTATGAATGATGAAATAAATTCAAATCAGATACATTTTGACACTGGTACAAAAAAAGTGGACACATCTGCATGGCCAAAAATAAATAAAGTAAATTAGCATTAGAATAAATGAATAAATAAATTTGCATTTTAATAATTATTTTCCATCTGAAAAACAAGACAGGCCAACAGAAATACATATTTAAATAAATTTTTCAAAGCTTTAGAAAAGCATACATTTTTGGGAACTTATTTATACTCAAATGATGATGCGTAATGGGCAGCTTACAAAGCCAGATGTGTGTCTATAGCCAGTCTATAGTACATGGAAAGCAAGAAATGACGCTAGTTTTTGAAAGCTGTGTACGGCTGTGTAGATTAGTGAGACAGAGCTAGTTTGATGAGAACAGTTCTTTACAGCGTGATGGCGTTGGGTCATCATCAGCATGCTACAGAGCAAGCTCAAAGATCGCATCCCAAGCAAATCAAGACAGAGAAAGGAGAGAAAATTGGCGATGTGGTAAGTATATAAAAAATAGTAACTAGAAAAAAGAGAGGATAAACATACATGAAAATAATTTGTAATGTCTACGTTACTTTTCTCAGCTGCAGACGCCTTGCTAGTTGTGACTTCGAAGAGTGAGTTACCGTTCACTCAAAACCTCCTTCTGTGTCCTTTACTCTCTTCCACCCGCCCTCAACTTTCCTGCTTTCCCTTTGCGTCCCTCCCTCACTTTCTCTCTCAAGCCATAGAAAACTTCCTACTGAACACTAGATGGTGTGCCTGGGAAAGGCTTCTCTACTGGTCACCGAGCCCTCATCCTCAATTCTTTTGACATGCTATGAAAAGGATGGGTGTGAGAGGGGACTAGCAAAAAAAAAAAAAAAAAAATTATATATATATAAAAAAAAAAAAAAAACACTTCCAAAACATCGCCTATAAACACTGGCAAAATGACAAGATACGAAATCCCTGTTGTTTGCAATGCTTGTGTGTGTATTTTGGAGGGGGGACCTCCCTTACAATCTCTCTGGGTGGGTGTGTGGCAAATTTGCTGAGGTGAAAGGGGAAAGCAGCCATATTGATCTCAAGCCACATTACCCCCCCCCCCCCCCCCCCCCCCCAACCCCACACACACCACCCCAGAAAAAGTAAGAGCCCCTGTTTGGCTGGCTATAGCACAGCATGTTGGAGGTCAGAGACATGGTACACATGAACACACCGTGACCTGATCTCTTCTCGCCTCCCCACCGAGGGAGCCTGGCAAAGGTTAAAAAAGCTCTACATCCCACCCTCAGTGACAGGCCAACAAGGACAGACTCCTCACCTCAGGCTCAGTCTAGCCGTAATACTGCTTTCTAATATCCCACGCAGGCCGCGAAGCATATATGGAGACTTTAAGTATTTCAAGGGAAGTTTATATGTACTTATTAAGGCCTGGTTTACACTGTATGTTAAGGAAAAAAGTTATCAAGAAATACTTAGGTCAAAAAGACATGCACACTAACATACAGGTTATACATTTGTGTTTTGCTTTCTGTATTTGTCAGAATACTTGGGTCAGCTGACAGGGGTTGACAAATCCTACCATTCACTTCGTTATTAAATTTAAATGGGAAAATCCAGCAATGGTATGGTTTTGAAAATCTGTTTTCTTTTCCGTGTCTTAAATTCTAGCAGTAATCACATAAACTTCACTTATGAATGCCCTTCACACGTAAGACGCTAACCAACTGCTTATGTAAATCTGGGCCTGTTCTTGTATTAATTTTTAATAACACTGAGCTGATTTCTGTACATTTACGTTCTCTACAAATTAGTTTGTAGAGAACATAGTTTATAGATATAGCTATGATAAAATAAGGCTAATATTAGGCTAATATTAAATTTAGGCTAAAATTAGACATCTCAACACATCTAGACCGCGAAAATCATACTTAAATTTTTTTAGAATCTTATTATTTAACAATTAGCTATCATTGATATGCAGTCTATGAATTTGTTTTTCATATAAGCAAACATCATTATATTGTAGATTTAAGGAACCCCTTTTAAACTAAAGTTTTGACATCAAAAGCAACTGGTGTCTATAGCGACCCATGAACTGTAACGAAAAGCAGTAAAATTGTTTTATTTAGAACACTAAAAATCAAATTAATTTAATGTGAAGAGATAAAGCGTAAAATAATGTTGATCTCTACTGCATTATATAACTAATACTCGCGGTGTGCCAATGATTAATGTCTTTTTATGGATCTGCCGTAGAAACTACATTAAAAGAACGATGTGCTATATATCTAGCCTACTAGCTTTAACATTAACATTAACGGTATAAGTAGGCTAGGTACCTTCTGTTAATTCTTCACATGTTGCACGACGGAATATTGAAAATGATTTCAATTGAGAGATGAATAAAAAATGTAATTGAAGAAAATTAGTTGGATCTAGTTTAGATATGAAACAAAATCCTCAAAGGTCCCATTATCAGAAACATGATAGCCTAGAAAACGCTGAGTTAAGCAAGAGATAGGAAAGTTCCCCCGAAACATTGCGTTTTAAAACGGTTCAAATAAGACATTTACTGGTCAAAATGTCCAGTGTGCCCTTTATATTCATTATAGCTCGATGGGACGTGAGACGAACTTTGATACATGCAGTTTAGAAGAAGGCTAGCCTAGTAAAACAGGTATAGATTTAAAATGTTTAGTTAATGACTGTTGCAAAACCTTTAGTCACTATCTGCATGACTGTTCCAAAACTGAAAACTATGAAATTATAAAAAGACTACATTAGTATGAGAGCATATTATAAAATAAAATAATTCTCATAATATCGTTATTTTACATGCCAAAGAAAATAATACATTTATAATAAATTGCACTCTCATTTAGTTCGAAAAAAACGTTTAATATACGTGTAGTAGCCTAAAAGCGTGTTTTAAAAGTTGACAACGCACTGTATGAAAGATGAGCTTGGTCACAGTGTGGGACAGTGTGTGTCGGAAACTACATGGCACAGCCTGCTAGCAAGTCAGCTCTTGATCTCAAAACTCATGTTGAAACCCATTTAAAAGCAAACGAACGAGATAACCTATTGATGGAAGTTTTGCGATAAGCGTTTATTGTTTAAGAAGCTACATCAAAAATTAATACGACGCAAAAAATGGCTAAATTATATAAGTATGAAGTCATAATGGAAAAGCTCGATTACATGAGATTGTGTGTTGTTCGATCGCCCGTGACTACAAGCCATTAAAGTTTAATTTTGCTTAATTATTACCTCTTATGGTTTCACAAAAGTTGGAGATACTGGGGGGAAATATTTTTTCACAAAAAAGTTTCGCTGATTTAGCCTCCACTTCTGAGAACTGTCGCATGTCATAATTTTCGATAACGGAGATAACAAGGAACAAAACGCTGCTGATGTGCAATATAATATCCTACAGAAGTGGGGAAGAGGGGGAAAAGCTGAGAGCATGCGAATCCCCACTTGTGTGGGCAACTTCAACAGTGCAGAACAAAACAAATTCGATGAGTTTTAATTTTTTGGAAAACCTTTCATAAATGAAATAATATAACTTCACCTACATTATAGGCCACTTTCTTTCATAAGCCAACGTAATAAAACAAAAACTAAACTAAAACAAATAATAATAATAATAATGGCACAACGGGATTCTAACTTAAAAGAATCGTACAGAACGTATTTTTGTTTTAGGATAAAGTGATAGTTTCTGAAGATCGCACGAGGAGTCTAAAAGTTTTCAACTGTAGGCTAAGTTACTTAAATAATAGAGCTCTTACAGCGAGTCCCTTCAGCAGCACAAATAGATATAGGGAGATTACAATTACCAATTCATTGCCTGGTATTAAAAAACAAGGACAAGTCTCTCTAAATACGTAAAAAGCAACAATAACAAAAAATAAAGTTAGAAATCCATTTTTGGTCAAAAGTGCAGAGTGAGTTTATGTGTGTAATAAGGGCTTGAACTCACCATTGTGCTCGGTTAGGACCAGCTGCGAGTCGGACTGGAAATGCTGCGGCTTCGCTTGTTTCCTCCGCGACATGCTGGCTCACGCATCAGCCACGAAAGAATAAAAAATTACTATCAAATCTGCTCAAAATTACGGAAATCGAGCCCATCCACCGCGCATGTGTCCTGTTATGATTATCAATAATGCCTCGCGATTAATCATGGAGGGGAGGGGGGTGGGGGGTCCTCTGAAAGGCGATTGGCACCTTGCCAGCCCCCTATTCAAATGAAGTCTCTTTAATCAATTAGCCGCTGATTTGCTGGGGACTCTTGTCTCTCTTGCTGCTCCCACCCAATGAGTTGATCCGTGTGGAAGAAAGGCTGGATTTTCCAACTCCCTTTAGATACAGTTTAACCCTTCTTAGCAACCATCTGGTGGCTACGTTGGAGCTTAACTTAGCCACTACAGGAATGTCAATTTCTCTTTCGCAAAGACCAACCGTATCTTTTGATCTTTCAGGGCATCAAACTGGTGCTCAAAAGTTGCAATTCACCCAAAAGTGTCCGGATAGCCAAACTGTCTGCCAAAGATCTTCCCAAGCCTCTCCCGTAGCTTGACGTTGCGGAGCGTATCGCGTATCCTCGTTTGTGACTGGCATTAAAGTTGTTGTAATTCAGCTCCTGGATGATTGCAAGCGCACCGTTTCTAAGCAAGTCGGTCTTTCCTCAAGGCAACGATGTTAAAAGTAGGTCGGTGAACTGAGTTTCGTGCGTAATGGCAACTATCGGCGTCTCGAAAGTCCAAAGAATGTATCAGATGTCCCAAATCAGATTCATCTGATTATTGCCGAACGGGATCAGTAACACGTTTTCATCACACGCCGCATTCAGCGAACAAACAAACTTTAAGGGCCCATGCAGAACGGTGAGAAATCTTCAGCCCCACCCCTCTGTTATTCTATTGGTCACTGCTCTGTTCTATCATAACTCGCGCTCTCTGTCCCTCTCAGTCTCGCGCCCTCCTCTCCTCTCCTTCCCACTCTCACTCTCTCACCGCGCGACTGAGAGACAGAGGAAGCGCTCGTGCTTCGCAGCAAACCTCTTCTGCTGTGCGAATGCATCCCATCTAGATTAGCCTGTTTGAAAATCATTTCGCAAAACAAATTTAGCATATTATCTTTCGAGGTCGCAGAGAAGAAAGCCATAGCCTAATCTAATGCATCTTTAGTGATAAAACGCTAGAGTAAAGTCGCGCTAAGGTGAAAAAGTCTGGAAACCCTCAAGAAAGTGTTTGGAAACGACAAGTATATTTGAAATCGATTTAACAAGGATAAAAAAAAAACAACAACTACGTCTCTGCTTAAACAGTTTGCTCTTTTCACGAGGAAATGTGCTCGTATTGGCATAGCCTAGGCTACTAATTTTTTTAAATATATAGGATATATATTTTCAAAAATCAAAAGTTTGGATTAAAAATGAAAAAGAACCAATGAAATAAGAGGAAACAATATGAGCAATTTAATAATTTGCTTTAACGTTTTATTATCGGCCGAATCATTTCCATATCTTTCTTTTTTAAAAAGTAAGAATTACATATTTAAAATGTTCAGTAGCCAACACTTGCAAAAAACAAATACGTTTTAGCTATAGCCTACGTGAGAACAAAGACTTTTGAATCACTCCAAACGCAACAAGCTCTCTGATATTATTCAAAATCTTGTGTAAAGTGCTCCATTATACTATTATATTTTAATACTTATAATTTTAGGCTATGTTTATAAATAGGCAGTGTTTTAAAGAAGATTCCCTCCGGGTTGCACTGCAGCGACCTGCAAAGCTGAAGATTTATGCCCTGGAAAAGACAAACGAAGCCATCAGTCTAGCTGATTTTGAGAAATGAAGATAATAACGTTACTATAGGTGATGTCTCGGATGCCATTATTTCTCACTGAATATTTAACGAACTGCTGCCGGCGAGATGGATCAGGTCCTATAGCGTCAGCTATCTATACTTTAAGACGACTGTTATTTACTTATTAATGAAAGAACAGAGGGAAAGAAGAGAGGAGTAAACGGACGACATGTGCTTTTGGTTGAGAAAAACAAAATCATATACGGAGTAGAAATCAATATATTACCTACTCTTCAGATCATGTCTTTGCTTGAACGATATTTAGATTATTTTATTGCTTTATTACACTGGCCTATAACGCATTCCCACCTGTCCATATTAATTGCATAAATATATTTCCATGACATGACTAATATTTCTTTCTTTCTTTCTTTCTTTCTTTCTTTCTTTCTTTCTTTCTTTCTTTCTTTCATCACAAAGTTATAGAATACATTGTAGGGCTATTAAAGAAAAGTCTAGACAAGGCAACAACACCTGAAAATCATATCGTGCCATAAATGCAGGAATACGGACTGTGAGGAGGAGGCAATATTGTGATGTCTCCGGTGAGAGGATCGATGCTCGGTTAATTGATGTGAGTGTTGGTGTGGGGCTGTAAACACGCTGATTTGCAGCTCAGCCGAGCGCGAGACGCAATAAATGAGATTCCCCGCGCGCGCTCGGACAATCACCGCGTGAATGACACTAACGGCGAGAAATTTGGGCTGTGACTCGAGAGAAGTCAGGGGTGCACCACAAGAATGGGGGTAGGGGTTAAGTGAAAGCGCTCAAACACTCCCTCCCTCTTACTATTAAGCAGGGCGGCAATTAATTGGCAGGACTGACAAATGTTTGGAAATATTATCTGGGTGACACCGCGTTACCGATGCGCACGAAAACAGTTCCATTTTAAAGTGAAACATTTCCCGAAGTTAGACGTGAGAATACTTATCACGAGCATCAGAATATGAAAGAATTCTTAAAGATAACGTTTCCCTTAGATTGAGCAACGGACAAGTCAGGGCTCTTTCTAGAGCGCAGATGCTCGCGCTCACTCGGGGTGTCACGCGCTAATCGATAAGAAGCATATAGCAGCGGGAGCGCGTGGGGTCATCATTCACCATTATCACTGACAACCGATAATTGATCATTCCACAGAAACAGAGGGCGTTTGACCGCATAATTGAATAGCATAAGCAGTATGGATGATTTTTTCGCCTTCGTGTGTGTGGACGCCACATATCACCGTTTTATGTCCTTTATCTCTTTAAAAAGAGATCCTCTTTTAGCAGAGTTCAACATGTAGCCTTCAGTGAGGAGCTGAACTACTGCACGCTCTGCGCGGAGAATTACAAGCAGTTGGATCACACTTCGAATAGGAACAACTCGAAAGAGTGGCGAATGTGAAGAAGGACCTTATAAAATGTTAAACTTCATGTCACAGGGAACTCGCATCCTCCTCACTGTTGAGTTGTAAAAGATGTTTCTCTTAACTTCTTCCCTTTGAGGAATTTAATGCCGTTTTTTTCTTCTTCTTTTTAATCAGGCTGATTTACACTCTGCCTGTTGGAGGTAGAAGTAGCACGATTGTTTTCAGCCCCGTTTATCCACATTCATTTGCGCTCGATGGCTCTTGCAGGATAAGAGTGGAATGCAAAGTACAGTGTGGTATTCATAGTTTCTAGAGACGTGGACGAACGGAGGGATTTTGGTTTTGAATTATGATTATGAATTATGTCCTGTCCTTTAGAAAGTGGGCAAAGTTTAAGCGCCTATCTGGTGTTGTAAATTGTGATCTTGTCTCCATGGCAGGCGTGATGATCATGTCAAGCGGCAGACAGTCGCCTCCTGATGACATCTACCATCTGTTATCAACAGATGACGGGGATTATTGCAGCCACTGAGGCATTTTTCTAATGTGTTAAGTTCCAGACCTCAGGGTGTGAATGCTTTATATTACAAATAAATATTTTTTCTTCTTCGTTTATTTACCTCAGTTGCTGCTGTGTTGGTAATCAACAGTTAACCGAATTTATGTGATCAATACTTAAAATACATTTCTATTCTATTATGCAAATAACTTTCATTCGAACAATTTCATAAAAGTAATAAACAGCAGTAATAAATGGCCTATATCATTCTAATAGGCCTGTATCATACTGATTTCAAGTATGACTAAACCATCTTAGATGTTAGACGGATAGATAGATAGATAGATAGATAGATAGATAGATAGATAGATAGATAGATAGATAGATAGATAGATAGATAGATAGATAGATAGATAGATAGATAGATAGATAGATAGATAGATAGATAGATAGATAGATACTGTACCTGGCATGGCATAAAAAGACCATTAACTAAGAGATCCGAGTGGAGCTTTTGTCCTGAACCCCTCCCACTACCACACACACACACAAACTCACAGCCAACATTTAATCCAACATAGGCTGACACTGTCCAATGCAGTCACTCTATACATCAATAGACTATGTTTGTTTTTGCATAGTCACAGACAGAAACTCTCTCCAGTGGCGCTGCCCTGCTTGAGAAAACAGGTAAACACACTTCTGTACTTGTTGCGTGCAAACGAAAAGAAGAATATGATACTAATATTGAAGAATCAATAAGAATACATAGAATTCAATGACCACCTCAGAATAGAGTCATCGTCCACTACCAGTGCTCTACCACTGTAAAAGCCCAAAATACTTACTGGAAAAAGAACAGCGCAGCACAAATGAAAGGAACGAGACGAAGCTGTTGCACATGCTTGGATGTCCTGATTTTTAATTACACATACTTTCAAGCAAGCATCTAGGTGATTTGCGTGTCGAATTACCATGGGGAGGACCTTACTTTGTGTCCATGTCTGTGTTTGTGTGTGCGTGAGATGGGGCAAAAGAAAAAAGAAAAAAAAGGGGTGTCTGTAGGGGTTTGCTGTCTTCAGAAAAGATTGATTTAGTGATTCATGACTAGTTATGTCACAATTTATCCCAGATTTTCACACATAGATAACAGTACTGTGTTGAATTTATCCAATTTGAATACTGGAGAACAAAGAAAGTGTAAATATATATGCTTGCACTAAAACAAAATTTACTCTTTAGTCAAAACATGCATGGTCTGTTTCAGCTTTTGTGTGTGTGTTTGTGAGTGGATACTCTTGCTTATACAAACAAAAAACTCCATCAGATGTGCTTATGGTTAGTTTTGATGGACTAACACTGCATTTTTAACACTAAGAAGGAAATCATGAGGTGTGCAGAGCTGATGACTACTGGCCTACATGAATCACATCCACTTCTCATGACACTGAAGAATGGTATTTGGAGTAAGAGCTCTTCAGCATGTTGTAGTGGCAGAGGGAGATATTTTGACACATTTCACAAGACTAAACTCACCTTGTAAACCCGAGAATTACACATAAACATTGCAAAAATAAATTAAATAATTTTCAATAACTCAATACAAATAAACTTTATTAATAATTGATACTTCACACACTTGCCACACTCTGCCTATATGTCAGAGAAAAGAGAAAGAGCTCTCACAGATCCACTTCGCCTGAACACATACAAGGACACACACTCACGGACACAGAGTGAGTCAGTGTGTAAGAAAGAGGAGAAAGAGTGTGACTAGAGCTGCTTACGATATATAAATTCACTAATAAGCCTCTTTTAGCAGGAAAAAGATTAATAAAATGAGTATCAAAAAAGTGAAAAGAGAAACAGAGCAGACAATTAACTTTAAAAATCATTTTAAAAAGGCTAAAAGTACGCTAGAAGTATACTTTCAGTCTGTAAAGACAGATTAAAAAAAAAAAAATCCCTGTTTCCGCATGAACATTTTGATTCGATTTTTTATTGTTGAGCGGTTAAGAAATTTCCAGCACATTTTAGAAATAATTGTCATGTTTAGGATGAGGTGCAGTGCATGGCACGCTGAAAGGATTTTCAATGTGAGAAATGTAAAATGAATGTTTCAAGATGTTTGCTCTTTCATTCACATCTTTCCAGCACCCGACAAAGGAAAAACTACATTAAATTCAAGCTTTTCATTTTTAATTGTTCTTTAAAACAAGCAATAACACACATTAGACGGAACTGGGGTTTCGGTGGTTTGAAACTGCCACTGTCTGGAGGGAGGATAAGCAATATGTGAGTTTGTCTTTGAAAAGCAGACTAAGCAGTCTCATTCACAAAGACCACACAGTAAAACACATGCACACTCGCTGGAAAGAAAACCAAAAAAACAAGTATGACATTTTCGGCATGCAAGTGACCAGTCAAGCCAAAGATGCAGAGTAAAAATTCCTTGACATACAGTGCAAAGTTCTTCTTTCTCTGCTTCCATCTCATTATTAACTGTAACAGTGTCTCTGTTTATGTTTATAGCTTTATGTAACAAAACATGTTTGAGTACAATAACTGACCTACTGACCACCCACAGCGCACGCGCACACATGCACGCACACAGACACACACAGACACACACAGACACACACAGACACACACACACACACACACACACACACACACACACACACACACACACACACACACACACACACACACACACACACACACACACACACACACACACACACACACACACACACACACACACACACACACACACACACACAAATGTGCACAGGTTTCCTGCGCAGGGAAGTTTGCTGTTGTTTTTATTGCTTCCTTTTCCATTGGCTGGCTCGCTCCCACATGTCCCACTATCACTTCCTTTCTTCCTTTGTGCAGGTTTTAGAGAGCAGTGACAGTGCTAGCCTATTACCCTCTCTTGCCCAGTTTTCCCTGTTTCTTTATCCTTCTTTCTCTATCTCAGCTGCTTTCTAAGATTTCATGCCCTTATTCTCTCTCTCTGTTTCGCTCTCCTTCTTTCTTACTCCTATCCTTTCCTTTCTTTTTCTCTCACTCGTTAATATTCACAGTAAGAGCCCAGGCACTTACAAAGTCTCCACTAGAGTCACAGCCAACTTTGGCCCTGTGAGAACAAACATACACAGCTGACAAACATCTATGAGGTGCCACTATATATATATATATATATATATATATATATATATATATATATATATATATATATATATATATATATATATATATATATATATATATATATATATATATACTGCAACGCGCTTCTGGCTGGACTCCCCTCTTGTGCGATCCAAACACTTCGAATGATCCAGAATGCAGCGGCACGTCTGGTCTTCAACGAGCCCAAAAGGACCCACGTCACACCTCTCTTCATCTCTCTGCACTGGCTACCACTCGCTGCTCGCATCAAGTTTAAGGCGCTGACGCTTGCCTACAGAGCCACCACGCGCTCAGCTCCTGCATACTTTGACTCGATTCTACGAATCCACACCCCCGCCAGAAGCCTTGGTTCAGCTAAGGAGCGAAGGCTTGTGGTACCTTCACAGAGAGGCAAAAAATCCCTTTCCAGAACATTTTCTTTCAACGTTCCCAGCTGGTGGAACGATCTGCCCACCGCCATCCGAAATGCTGATTCATTGACAACATTCAAAAGTCAACTAAAAACTCATCTCTTCCGTGAGCACTTAACTTAAAAAAAACTTTCCTTTCCTCTTTCTCCTCCTCTTTCCCTCCCTACTCCAGCCTGTGCTACACTGAGAAATGTACACGGACTAAGTATTTCAGGCACTTGTTGCGCTCACTCGACTCTTCACGACCAATCGCTTATTGTACCCCCAAGTTGTAAGTCGCTTTGGATAAAAGCGTCTGCTAAATGCATAAATGTAAATAAATGTAAATAAATGTAAATGTAAATGTAAATGTAAATGTAAATGTAAATGTAAATGTAAATGTATATATATATATATATATATATATATATATATATATATATATATATATATATATATATATATATATATATATATATATATATATGTATGTATGTATATGTATGTGTGAACATTTTGTCCTCAAAGTTGATGTGTTAGAAGCAGGAAAAAATGCGTATGGGGCTGCATAGCCGCAGACAGTCAGGGTGCCCATCCCGACCCCTGTCAACCGCCGAAAGTGCCAAAAGTGGGCACGTGAGCATCAGAACTAGACCACGGAGCAATGGAAGAAGGTGGCCTGGTGAATCACATTTTCGTTTACCGGGTAGCAAAGTTGGCAGCAAAAGGGGGACCAACACAATATTAGGAAGGTCATAATGTTATGCCTAATCGGTGTATATATGGGCAGTGTTACCCCATGCAAATGTTAGCATGCAAGGACATGTAGACACAAATCTGTTCTTTAAAAGCATTTTTAAACTGTTGTGTTTTATAATTTCTTTGCTGATAAGCAATCCTGTATAATGACTTTTTATATTTATACATTTAATGACTGTGTGTGTGTGCTGTATAGGACACCATTATGCACATTTATCTCCTGGTGTATGTGACAGGAAGCAGACAGTCTATTGAAGACCTTCTCTTGATTTTAACAGGCTCTGATTGGACAGCAAACTCGCATTAAGACTCTATTGATCCTCATGCCGTTTCAGAGGTGATCAATACAATTGATCAGAGGAGGCTAAATCTAATACAATAGAAAGTGTGTGTCTGTATGTGTGTGTAGTAAAATAGAATATAATAATAATAATAAACAAAATAAAGTAATAAAAATAAGCTTAATAATGTGTGCACTTTGTGTGTTTATATGTGTGTGTATGTGTGCACTTTGTACATTCATATACACATATATTCATATACATACATACAGTGACATTTTTCCAATGCTTCAACATTTGAAAGTACAGGAATATTTAGAACAGCAGAACACTAATTAATGAGATTAATCATTTGCAAAAGGGTATCAATTAAACACAAAAGAGGTATGAACTAGTACATGTTCAGCAATTAGGAACAATGAGCTTCTCTTAGCCATTATTGTATGTTAATCACTTATTACTATTCACTAATTATGATGAATACAATTATATTGAGAGTTCTCATTGGTCATCAGTGGCAGGTTTATAAAGAAAAGGCAAATTTGTTCCTTAATTTTGCTGTTAATGAGATTAGGTATATTAATGATTCAATTACACAATGTAACGTCTGCGGCTTATAACCTTTGCAGCAAGGGAGATTGATTGTATCAGTAATGAGAAAAGGGATTTATCTGTCTCAAAGGTTGTTCAAAACGAGTTGCGTTATTTCTCTACACAAACCGTTCATTTGTTAAGTGCGCTTAACTTACCCCCCTAGCTATGGTTATTAACTATTTGGATAATAACAATATTAATATATTCCATAATCGGTTCTGTCATTCTGTTAAATGCTGTAATCTCCCCTATGCATCAGTAATGGTTTGTAATTATTCTGTCCAATGTTCTCAATTGTAATATTAAAATAATCTCCTGTCTTTAAGAGAAAGTCAAGGACTGGCCTCTAGTTTTGTTACAGATTTTGATAATTGTTAGTGCTATATTGGTGGAAAAGTTGTCTCTTGTATTTTCTGCCTAACACCAAATATCCTCATTGTCTTTGTCAACCTGCCCGTGACCAATCTTAAAGGCTCAAATGAGAGCTTCTTGTAATTTACTTGAATATTTGAATATTTAACATGAGCCTGAGAGTTAGTCACGGGGGATTCTTTCTAGTTACTAACACACAACACATATAAACATGCCCCTGTCCTCTTTTTTCCAAACTCCTGACCCAAACACACCAAAACATTTCTCAATTAAGAAACCTCTCATAATTCAATGTCACCAAATTCAATTGACATGAGTCAAATTGAGTTTTCTCACCAAATGCGGCTGAAAATAATTGACATTCTAAATATACAGAGAACATGCTTAAATAAACTAAGTATTTGTTTGTCGGGAAGTCATGAACAAATAGAATTATGTGTACTCAAATCTAAATAAAAGCTTGTGTGTGCTACTGCACAGTTTAAAAATACCACTGAGATTATTGGAAGAGACAATAATTGGATTGTAACAGTCAATCAGATGCTTTCTCACACCACATCCAATTCATAAAGCCTCATCCTGTCATTGGCAATTTGAAAAACTTCTGATAGTGTAATCAGACACATAAAGGTCCATTCATTTTAACTGTAAACTCTGTTGGGGAAGCTGAGAATGTAATAAAAGGTCAAATTGTTTAATGGAATGTGATACTTGACATATGCTGTCAATAAACAGGGGGGAAAAGAGAGAGTAACAGAAGGAAGTGTGATGGCCTTTATCCTCAAATAAACTTTGACCTGATGACCATGTGGATCCTCCTCGGTAGATGAAACTGCATTTATTAAGCAATTATGTATACAAAAACATAGTAAGAAATCGGCCAAGTTTATGTGTAATGTGGAAAAATGTATTGTGCATATATGAATTTAACCTTTTTTACATTTAAAAGTCTAAAATTGACATACAAGGGAGAAAGAGAAACGTTAAGAGTGAAATGTAGTCAAATGCTTCTAAAACCAAGGCCCACACATCACGTGTGCGCAGTTGAGATGGTTCTGATAGTCATATCCTTCATTCATCACATTCAAATTTAGTCAAAACTTTTCTCACTTCAATCTAATAACGACAAACCTCTGAGAATTTCAACCGAATAAAAGGTGAAGACTCTGTCCATGAATTATAGCTGCTGATTTAACCAGCCCTTTTCTCTGTGGATTCATTTCAGAGCGTGATGATAGGCAAGCAGGACAAAGAGGAAAAACATCAGTCATGGGCTGTTTTATCATTTCAATTTGAATAATGATAATATACATGGGCTGTGTGCAGACATATCTTACACCTAACAAATGGAGAGAGAGAGAGAAGCAGAGGGAAAAGTGAGTAGAGAGGCTGGTGTTTAGGCGGTGGGGGGGGGGGGGGGGGGGGGTAGAGGAAGTAGAAACGGGGGGTGGTCTGAGGTTGCGAGCAGCAATTCCTCTTTGTTATCAAGTGAAATGACTCTACAAATATGACAATAAATCACGTCGGAAATCAATCTGGGCGGAAGCGACTGGGAGGCGCTGATAATGCATCAATCAATATTTAATGTTTAGAGTTTAATTAATCCAGCACTGGAGAGCATTCTTTAAGTGACAGAGAGAGTGTGAGCAAGGGGGAGAGAGAGAGAGAGAGAGAGAGAGAGAGAGAGAGAGAGAAAGAGAGATGAGTGTAGACTGTTTTAGCACAGAGATGCTCCTCTATCAAAGCACCTCGTGTGTGGAGAAGGCCCATCACTCCTTTCCTCTCTCATTCTTTGTGGCTCTTTTTCACCTCATTTGTTTATGCTTTTCCAATTCATCCTTCCACAAATGCATACAAGAAGTTACCTGTGGGCAAGAAGTTTTACCCAAAAACTGTGTGTGTAATGTTCTTGTAAATTGCCATGTCTGAACTGCTGTATTTGTCTCTCTTTCTCTCTCTCGGTTCAGTCACCCCGGAGGGCAGCCACACAATTACCGTGACCGCATACACAGGCTGACATTTTGATCCCTACAGTAGTGTTGGGTCAGTGATCATGCTGTTTAACATTGTCACGCAGAATTGTCGCTCAGTGATAACAAGACACGCCAAGAAGCACATGCTGATGAGATATGATCCCCCCCCTCTGTCTCTCTCTCATCCTTATGGTGATCTGTGTAAGAGGCTCTTGAGACAGCGTAAGTAGCTTACCTGAGGGAGTTTTGATTTTCTTCCATGCAGTCTGTCACTTTGCTCTCTTCCTCTTAAAAAGAAAAAAGATAGATAGATAGATAGATAGATAGATAGATAGATGATAGATAGATAGATAAAGCTGTGAAAAATGCGAGCTTTAAATGTTATGACTTTGATATTTACTCAAAGAATCATTGTAAACATAAACAATTCCAAGTAAAATATACTTATAAGTTCAAACTGAGGGATAATATAGATTTAACTTTAAAACTCTTGCCTGAACCAACTGTAGAACTTGTACTTTCCCCCTGTAGTATTTACTTTACCACAGAATCAATTTTTATCAGTGTATATATTAAGCCAAACTTGTCAACATGACTGGTGTAAGGCTTATATTATTATTTGCCGCAAATTGCAACTTTGAGGTCCAAAGATTAACACGGGACTTTGACATTAGCTGAAAATAATAATGTAAGCATTACACAAGTCAAGAGGATGTGTCATAACTGTACTTATGAAATTTCTCATCTTTTGCCATCATGCAACTGTGGAAAGGTACAAAATATGGCAACATATTTCATGGTCAATTATGACAGCTTTTAACGTCCATTTCCTTTTGGTAAAGTGTGTGTGTGTGTGTGTGTGTGTGTGGTGAAAAATATGTGTATTATCTTCCTGTTGTTTTGTAATGAGGGTGAAATTTATTTCTTGCTTCATGAAGTAGAATGGATGATTTTTTTACTCCACACAGTTTTAGTGTGTGTCTGAAATGGCTTCACTTTTATTTTTAAATTGCTAATAACCTATTAAATGATATAATCATAATATTTTTTGTATACCATGGATTGTAAATCTTTGTGAATAAAGTTCTAAATATTTAAAGAAACACCTGCAATGAGTTTAATCTTGTGAACAGAAGTGTAGTATCGCTCTCAAATACCAGTAGCCAATGGCACATGCTATTTATGCCTGTCAAAGCAAAAAAGCTTTATAACACAACAGCTGCTTGTAACATGAGACTAGTTACATACTCATCACGAGCCCCGAGACAATCTGTTTGGGTCCATAATGAAATGTAAATATACATACAAACGCAAATACACATGCCGCATAAACACCTGATAATCTACGCTATGGCATGCTTGCACAATGTCAGATACAATGTGACAACTTCATACGGCATAAATCATTGACATAGAAACCGCTCTTACTTTCGTGTCCCCTCAACACACAATAGCGTGCTGTATGAGGGGACGGGATGGTTTGCCAATTGTACATATCTGATTTGCTACACTCATTAAAAACAGGAGCAAAAGCAAGCAGCTTTCATAGAAAACTATTGCAGAGACGGAGCAGATTTAATGACTTTTGTTTAGTTATAGCATTACAGATACAATAAAACTGGAGTGTGGAACAGCCAGACAGACAGACTGAGGTCAGTCAGACAGGAGTAAGACACTTTAGCTCTTGCTGACAGTTGCTAAGTCTCTGTTAACACATTTTAACAAGTGTTGTTGTAAATCTTCTCATCACTATAGATTCCACCTCTCTGTATGGTTTAACATTTAGCCAGCCAATGAAGGTATTGGTTATTAATTAGTATAGTAGCATGTTGAAAATATAATATACAATCGAGCAAAAATACAAATGTACTTAATTTTCCATAATGAAATTATGCTTCTCAGTTGACGGTAACAGCATCTGCTATCTAGTGCATCCACAATTCTATCTATTGAATGGACATTGTCACTGACAGAGTATTTGCTAAAATATTTGACTTTTCCTGACGTTCATTGGTCATGATGCCTGGGCCTAAACTACCCTCAGAACTTCTTCAAGCCATATCTAGCTAGAAACCTTTTCATCCGTACACCTCATTGGTAGAATGAACTCCTGATAACCATCAGAACCGAATGAAGCCTCAAGACACATCTGTTTCAGATTCACCTCCTCTAGATCTCACTGACTTCACATGAAACACACCTGCACTTAAAAGGCCTTAATCATTTGACTCATTTATAGGGAATCTGTATCAAATACGTATTCACGTGTATTACAACACAGTAGCTCCCTGGCTATGTATTTGTACAGCAGTGACATGACTGGTTTCTCGATAACCTTGCAAATTACACTCACATTTACCATTGCTTGAAGAAATTACATGGATGGTATTCAGTCATTTCGATAGGAATCCCCACGACTGAGAGTTTGTTTGTGTGAGGGTGAAAAAGTTCACAGCTATAGTTTTTGGTAGGGCTGCACAATATATCGAAATTATCGAAATATCGCAAATGTACATATCACAATATGCATATCGCAAGGGTATGCAATATCTGAATGATTTTAATAGGCTACTCCAACATTGTGGGAATTTGTTTTAGGTCAATGCACTTAGCAGAGAATAGACTGGGCACACGACTGTGACTTGCTTGACGTTAAAGGGATAGTTCACCCAAAAATGAAAATTAGCCCATAATTTACTCACCCCCAAGTCATCCGAGGTGTATATGACATTCTTCTTTCAGACAAATAAAATCGGAGTTAAATTACAAAAGTCCAGGCTAATCCAAGCAGTAGAACAATGATTAGTTGCTCTTTTTTTGAAGTCCATTCACTCTAAAAAAAAAGGCTCGTAATCATAGGGGAACCTTTTTTAGTGCTATATAGCACCAATTTTGGTGCTTCAGTGGTTCTTCAGCGGTTCTTCAGAGGTGCTATATAGCACCTTAGTCAAAGAACCGGTGAAGAACCTCTGAAGAACCGCTGAAGAACCACTGAAGAACCGCTGAAGAACCACTGAAGCACCAAAATTGGTGCTATATAGCACTAAAAAAGGTTCCCCTATGATTACGAACCAAGAACCATTTTTGGTGCAATATAGAACCTTTTTTTTTTTTAGAGTGTAGAAAGTGCATCTGTCCGTCAAATAACGTGCTCCACGCGGCTCCGGGGTGTTAAAGGGTTAGTTCACCCAAAAATGAAAATTCTGTCATTAATTACTCACCCTCATGTCGTTGGACACCCGTAAGACCTCCGTTCATATTCGGAACACAAATGAAGATATTTTAGTTGAAAGCTGATGGCTGAGAAAGGCTTCACACAGGCCTCCATTGGCATTCAGTACATTGACACTTCCAAGATCCATGAAAGGCACTTAAAACGTCGTTACAAAGTCTATCTCACCACAGTGGCTCTACAATAATCATACAATGCGACGACAATAGTTTTTGTGCGCAAAAAAAATCAAAATAACACCTTTATCCAACTTGTTCTTGTCTTCCGTGTGCGCCTCCACGACGCATGCGCGAGAATATGACGTAGCGCCGGTGTTCGGGAATCGATGAAATATACACTTAAGCCCCATTTTGAGCACTACGCCGAGACCTAAAGCACGATCAATGTAGAATCCAACAGCTTAGACACGCGCGTCTTCCTCTGCTCGTAAACAAATCGCTTCTGGGTCATATGTCCGAACGCCGGATCTGCGTCATATTCTCGCGCATGCGTCGTGGAGGCGCACACGGAAGTCGAGAACAAGTTGGATAAAGGTGTTATTTTGATTTTTTTTTGCGCACAAAAACTATTGTCGTCGCATTGTATGATTATTGTAGAGCCACTGTGGTGAGATAGACTTTGTAACGACGTTTTAAGTGCCTTTCATGGATCTTGGAAGTGTCAATGTACTGAATGCCAATGGAGGCCTGTGTGAAGCCTTTCTCAGCCATCAGCTTTCAACTAAAATATCTTCATTTGTGTTCCGAAGATGAACGGAGGTCTTACGGGTGTCCAACGACATGAGGGTGAGTAATTAATGACAGAATTTTCATTTTTGGGTGAACTAACCCTTTAATAAGGCCTTCTGAAGCGAATCGACGCGTTTGTGTAAGAAAAATATTCATATTTTTAACTTTATCAAGTAAACTCTCGACCAACCGCATTCCATGGAAAAGTGTTGAATGTTGAAAGTGAAACTCAAGATGCGTACGTGACACCATGACGAGCGGACCTGATCGGCAGGGTAACTTTCAACAATTTTTCCATAAATTGAACAGGGAAGGCGGTCGGTCGAAAGTTTACTTGATAAAGTTTTAAATATGGATATCTTCAGAAGGCCTTTATTAACACCACAGAGCCGGGTGGAGCATGTTATTTGATGGGCAGATGCACTTTTTATGGACTTCAAAAACAGAGCAACTATGAATCATTGTTCTAATGCTTGGATTAGCCTGGACTTTTGTAATATAACTCCGATTTTATTTGTCTGAAAGAAGAATGTCATATACACCTCGGATGACTTGGGGTGAGTAAATTATGGGCTAATTTTCATTTTTGGGTGAACAATCCCTTTAAAAAGAGTTATTAAACACAATAACTAGTGAAAAACAACTCTCGCGCTGTCTGCTGTCTGACACACACACACCGAAATGTGCGCACAAGCCATTCTTTTTTTCGTGTCTTGTTACACACTCAAACTGTCAATGCTTTCTTTTCCCAGAAAGAATGTGAAACACTTAAATGGTATCATTCTCAGTTTTTAAATATTTGTTTTAAATATAATTTAAATAGATTTTACACACTTAAAGCAATATCGTATCGCATATCGAATTATTTAACAAGAATATCGCATATTACTTCAATATCGCACAGCTATGGTTTTTGATTATGTAGATGTCATTTTGCTACCTGTCTCCTGAAATCACATTTTTAAACAACTTATGAATAACAACATTACATGAGCTGTCAGTTACTATAGTAGCACTTTTGTGCTTTAGAAAACTTAACCGTGATCAGTTTTCAGTTACTGCAGGTCTGGACAGCATTTCAGCATTGTGTACCTGGATGATCAAAAGTGAGATTTTATGGATGGCATACTAGCAGCTTGTTTACGGAGTTTCATCTTGGAAGTTCTCACTGTTCTTTTAAAAGCAGTCTGGAAAGTTGAGATGTTTAAAAGCACTTTGACAAGCCTCTTGATCCTGTGTGAACTGCAAACTGCATCTCCTGTCCTTTTGGCTCCTCCTCAGCGTTTAATACAGGTGAGTGAGTAAGTGAGTGGAGAGGTAACGACAGCATGAGTGGGCATAAGGGCTTTTAAAAAAGCTCTCTGATGTGGTCACCTAAAGACACAACAAATGCCCGGAGAACAATCAAAGCTACAAGGACACCTACAATTAAGAACACACATAAAACTAAACACAGTTAGAGAGAGAGAGAGAGAGAGGGGGCGAGGGAGAGAGTTTGTTTTGTCTGACATAGCATTCTGGTTGAATCAGGCTGGGGATGTGATGATGTCATTCGTTTTATCATCCGTTTGATTAATCCTTCTGTCAATTTGAACCCTTAATTCACTGCTGTGGTTTTTAGAACGCATCCAAGCAATATACAAGCTGATTGCATATAAAGTCAGTGGCACCGTAATGAGAGCAATGTATGTGTGTTTATTCACATTAGCATATTTAAGTGTGCATGCCTTTGGAAACTTTAGGAATGTTGCGTTTATGTGTCCATCCAAAAATTTGCCCAGTCCCGTGTGTGCCAGGGAGAGACTACAGGATTAATCTCTCCTGATCTGGTAAACACTCATTCACATCCACATGCTCTTGTTTTCTCCTGAAGAAAATGTGTATTTCTGGGCATGCAGATAAATAAAAAAAAATAAAAAAACAGATGTAAGACGCTATGCATTTAATCTGACTATATATGTACAGATTGAAGCCTGAGATTAGGAGCACAGCCAGGCTTGTTTCAAAATAATTATTGCCAAGCTAAATTAAACTCATCCTCTTTTAAACGGAAAACATACGTAGCTGTTCCACATACACATTAAAATCCAGAAAATCCTATTGTGATTCCTCACATAGCTGTAAATAAATTTGTGCTATTTGCCTGATAATCCCTTGTGTAAACATGTTTTACAGAGATGTTTTTAAAAAGAGATTGAGTTTAATTCTATAGAGAAGATTATTTGAAACTGATAACAAATACCACCAGATGTGCAGTTTGTTTTTAAGGGAAGATTGGAAGATGTTTGTTAACCGGTGTCCATGAATTTAGTTTAATACATGAACAGGGAATTAGTATTTTTTGAATTTCATTCCATCTGACATCATACCATATTTTTTGCTTTAAAAATAAATAACTTAAATAATTTAATTAATCAGAAAATGCATGCATATCTGTTCAAAAAAATATTGTTCAATTTATTCTAAAATGTCATTTATTCCTATATGGCAAATCTGCCACATTCGTAGGAAATCATTCTACTATTTTGCTGCTAAATAATCCTTATTATTAACAGGCCAACCGCGATACATTTTTTCAGGATTTTTTGATAAATAGAAAGTTCGAAATAATTTTTGTAATATTATACATGTCTTTACAGCTAAAGTAGTTAAATTTAACGCAAATGTTTTTGCCAAACAGTTTCTTTCTTTAAAAAAATTGTCCTGACCCCAAAATTTTGAATGGTAGTTTACATATATATATACATATATAATTCCTGTTGCATTCAGGCTGATCATAGAGTGATTGATTGAGCTGTATTTAGCTGTGCTGTACAGTAGCTTGGCAGCGGTGCAGAAAGGGGCCTTGTATTCCATTGTTCTCCAGCTGTCTTGGCTACATATGAGAAACAAATGAATAATTCTGCCTTTCATTCCATTAACTGAAAGACAAGGCATTTATCCAGGTCTCTGTCATGAGACAATACCCTACAAACTTATCTCTCTCCCACCCTCCTCCATGTCCTTCTCATTGTCCCTTATAAACCGCTCCCCCCTCCCAAACTCACACACAATCCCGCTATCACACTCCTCTGCTAATTGATGGCGCAGTCAGCGGCGTATTGAAAGGACTGATCTGTGTGCGTATGCGTGTGTATGTCTGATATGTTCCTGCTGGGTGGCTAAAATCACTGGTCTCCAAGGCCCAGGCTGGTCTTTTGTGTCTTTTATCAGCATGTAAACCTGTAAATCGCAGATACCGTCTGCAGATCCTGCTCTTTACAAAACCACACAGGTAAAACATTTACTACCACAACACCAGCACACCCCTCTCTCTGATCTTATCACTGAGGATGTTCACAATGAAAGCGGATACTTGGTACTTTGTTTTGGGATTCACACCCCCAGTACGCGCACACACACATACACTCATACCCCCTTCAGGCAGGGGTCTCACCCGTCTCTCCCTAACTGATGTTATCTGACGCACGAAGACCCTCTTTCCTCTAATCATAAGCCCTCGTGGAAATGACACTATACAATTTAGTAATGGGAGTCTGCATGCCTTAATACTACAGGAACAAGCACACCGCCTCCGAGGCACTGAGAGGAAAATGAGAGAGCGGAAGAGAGGGAACGAGATTTCAAAAAGCATATGCCTGGAGTCATTAGAGGGCCGAGGTGAGCTGGACATGATTAAAAACACTTTGTAACACCTCTCCAAAGAAAGAAGAAATGGATTGATGAAAAGTGCTACATATAAAAATACATTCATTCCACACTTTGATATATACAATACCCTCTTTTGTGTTTGCTGTTGATGTTGTTTTTCTGATCCATCTCTTTTGAATGTTAAATACCAAAAAAAAAAAAAAAAAAAAATCCCTGTGTAAATAAAGCCCTTGTCCTTTAGATTCTTCTCCACTCCGCCGCTCTCAACCCCCGAATATTCCACTCCATCCTTTGCGAATGGCCCATGGCCATATAAAGTTGTTTGGTGCCAGTATCATGCTCAGAATCTCAATGCCTGAATTCTCCTATGCATTCATCACAAGACTTTCTGTGAAACAACCACAATATTATTACAACTTTCAACCCCTGTCGTCATAAATTTGAGAGGAAAGTTGGAAAGAGACAGCGAGACTATAGATTAGAGTTTTTATAAAGAATAAGACAGGAGAAGAGACAGGTGGATTTTGGAGGCTGTCAAGTCCTGACCCCTAAGAACACTCTCAAAAAATCCGTAAAAATAGGGCATAATGTACTGTATTAATTTGATTGAATTTTCTGTATTTATTTTTGTATAGGTATTTTATCTGTATTTTGAATTTTGAACTTGATTGTGTTGTGTTTTAGGGTTAACGGAAATATCCGTAAAATTACTGGATAATGTCCGGGTAATAAGCCAGTACATTTTCTGTTATTTTACAGTGTAGACAAGCTAAAAAAAATTTTTTTTTTGTATTATCATTGTTTAAGTGAGTAAATGTCACAGATAAAATAAATGATTTTAATTACTTAAGACAATTAAATGTCATTCAAAAGATACCTACTTAATATTTTCATTGTAGCAAAAATATTTTATTAATTTTTATGAATTTATTTTAATTTTTATATAACAAAACATTGAAACATTTTTTATTTAATATTTGCTAGGAAAAAATCAAGGTTATACATTGCATTTAGACATGCTGTATTTTGGTTACAGGGTTGCAAAGATAACAAACGTCATTTAAAATAAATGATTTAAAACAGCTTAATATTCAGTTTGTGCCCTGATGTTGATGTCTCCTTGCACATCTTCAAACGGCTTTTACCTCAGTGGAAAATTCTCCTTCACAAGTATATCCAAATGTCATTGTTTTTCCCATTGTAATTTCATGTGGCGAAACATATGTGAACTATTACTCGCATTAAATCTAAAACAAAGGCATCAATGTTGAGAGTTAGTATTTTACACAGTGACTCTGTAATATATGATGCTGCGAGTGACAATGTGACCTGTGCTATTTAGCACAAATGTGCAAATTCTGATGTATACCTGATTCAGAGATCCCTCAATGCCCCCACTTCCCCTCAGTCCCTCAAACTGTGAAACTCCTAGGAAAGGAGATGAGAGCACTGCAAAGAGTACAAGTGTTCTCATTTGCACTGTGTTTCATTTTCCGTGGGTCGTGTTAACCTGACTGTGGTGATTATTCTGTTCAGGGCAAAAGAAGAGAGCGACCAGCTGCGCTCTAATGGACAAACACACACAAGCCTTACAAAACAAGACTGAAACCTCTCTCTGGATCAGCCAGACTTCAAAACAATGAAAAAACATTAAGCACACACTGAGTCCTTCTTTCTTCCTCTCTGTTTCTCGTAAGTATCTGCTGTTTACAAATGTCTGGGGATGGAACTCACTCATGTGACTATAAACCCTAAACATTCATTCTTTAAAATTACAAGCCCCTTTTGTAAGTAATGAATAAAATATCACCTTTGTTTGTGAGCTACGGTGTGAAAAAGCACATTCCAAGATAAATCAGGCAAATCAAGGCGTGATGGTTTAGAGGTTAATATTTGTTATTCTGCAGAAAGCATCACATAGAGATAATAGACTACTGTATACATTTGCAGCCATAAGTTTGCACATACCTTGTAGAATCTGAAAAATGTTAATGATTTTATAAAAATAAAAGGCATCACAGAAATTGCAGGTTGTTTTTTTTTAATTTAGCACAACCCTGAACAAGCTATATTTTATATATTTTAACAGATGTTGGCATATAGTCCACAAGACAAAATAATAGCTAAATTTAGAAAAAAGTTCAAAAGTTTACATATGCTTGATTCTTAATAGTCTTTTTTTGTGTGATTTTTCACAACTGCCTTATTTGTCCAAAGCATTTATACTGCCCAATGCATTTTTTTTGTGGTTTTCCAGCATCCTCTGCATATTTGAAACCTTTCCAGCTGTGACTGTGTGATTTTGAGATCAATTTTTGCACAACTCATTCACAACTATTATAAAACATGCACACATTCTCTAATGCTCAAGAAGAAAATGATGACTATTATTTTTTCATTTGGTACTGCCCTTCAGATATTTTTCATGTTTCCCAGAGGACAGAATAAATACTAAAAAAAAAAAAAAAAAAAAAAACTTACTGCATCATGTTGCTTTCTTGAGCATCAGTGAATGTTTGCACCTTTTGTCATAATTGTGTACGAGTCCCACAGTTGTAGTGTGAAAAAAATGGATCTCAGAATTATACAGTCACTGCTGGAATGGATTCAAATATGCAGAAGATGCCGGAAAACCAAAATTTTTTTTTTTGAAGAACAGTGGGTGTTTACGACAAACAAGACTATCTTGCAAAATTATACATATTTATATTTTGTTAATATTATTAACATTTTGAACAGACCTGTATCACTCTCAGAATCTGTAAAGTATAAACACTATAAAAACATAGTATAAAAACATATACAGGTTACCTTATAACACTAAACATCAGAGAAGTGCTACAGTGTCTTGACAGGCCCAAACCAATAGGAGGAAGAGAAGGAAAGGAGTGGAGTGGAGTGATAATGGATGGAACATCTGCTGATATGCAGGTGTCCTTCTCTCTCCTTCTATATTGTTTATGTTTAAAAGTTACAGTTACAAAGCCATTTTGTGGAGATGAAGCTTTTGTAAACGGCATCAACTGAAGAAGTCAGCCAATCAATATAAGATTAGATTAGTAGCCTTTTTCTTCATAAAATGACATCTGTTTGACATTCTGTCTACTAATGACAGTGTTGCACTTCATCTTCCTTCAGAATTGAAATAGACAACAATTTTACAATATTACAGTTTTTACTGAATTTTTAATCAAATAAATGCAGCCTGTCTGAGCATAAGAGACTTCTTTCAAAAAGCTTAAAACCCTAAACCTTTGAACATCACAAAGTCTATATATATTGAATCATTTAGCAGATGCTTTTATCCAAACGTGACCTACAAACTCTACTTTCACCTGTGCTTTTTCAAAGCTTATGCTGGCAGTGTGAATGCTGTTAACTGTTAATATGGATGCTAAACTAAATGCACACCACGTACACATCGCGCTGAGAAACAGACCTAAGACTTAACCTTAAAGTGACTGTGTTTAACTCAAGATGAAGAGGATATAATTTTTAAGAAAATGCAGATGGTCGCAGACTTAAAAGGGCCATTAGTGTGGGCAAGTAATGGGGAAAAGATAAGAGGAAAACAATGCTCAGAAGATAGAGGGAGGGGTTGGGGGCCAGGCCAGTCTTCAAAGAAATATCCATTTTGCCATTAGCTCAGTTTGAATTGATTTTTTTCTCCCTAAAACACTAAGAAACAGATG
Source organism: Gobio gobio (assembly GCF_949357685.1). Lineage (NCBI taxonomy): Eukaryota > Metazoa > Chordata > Actinopteri > Cypriniformes > Gobionidae > Gobio > Gobio gobio. The sequence goes on from NC_137098.1 coordinate 42,371,964, forward strand.
CCAAGATGCTTTTGTTACATGGTCGGCAAAAAAATTACGTAGAAAATTGAGAGACAGAACGATAGACATGGAGAGAAGGAGAAAGAGAGAAGAATCCAGCATCTTTGAGTCCTTTGATTGCTATCTTGGGGCTATACAGTGCAATTACTGGCTGGAACCATTAAAAGACTTGATTACAGACAGGCAGGCCAGACAGTGAACAACAGACACACATTCTGTGTTAGACCAGGTACTGTCATCCGGACACGGTCTCTCTCTCTCTTTCTCCCTCTCTCTATTTCTTTCTCTCTCTCTCAAACACACACACTCATAAACTCTTCCTCTCGGCTCCCTCTGTCTTACACACAGACACGCAATAGAGAAAATTTCACCTTCAAACCTGAATACATCACTTTTCAATGTGTATATACATGTATATGCTCACAGCTTCTTCTAATTATCTCTGTGTCAGTGTCTGTAACATCCCAATGCACCTGTCCTCCGGTCTCACTTCCTCTAACTCTCTCCTGCACCATTGCCAATTTACCTCTGAGCTCCTGAGTCGAGAGAACAAGGTGCACGATGCACCCTAGAGCTGTCGATTTACCCACCCAGAAATGACCAGGATTCCCGATCGTCCCTCATATTATTCACACACACTTCCATCCGCACATGTTTCCACATGTAGCTTGTGGGGGGTGAGGGGGAGTGAGAAGAGCAGAGGAGGGCTTGATCATTTGTTTTCAGTTTTCTCACAGCTTTAGGGCTGGCACCCCCTCTCCTCTTCATTTACTGCTTTTCTCGACCCAGCCACATCTAAAGCGCTAATAATTACAGGCCTCTAAAACTGGCCGCTTTAGGGCAGCTGGAATCAGATTTTTTGGCCTGAATATATGTATGTGTGTGTGTGTGTGTGTGTGTGAAAACTGTGTGGGCATGCGGGAGTTGTTTGGGTCTGTGTGTGTGTGTGTGTGTGTGGTAGAATGTGCTTGTAGTAGGAAGGTGTAGCTTGTACCTCCACCCTTTTTCATAGTTTTGATTCCCGCGTGTTGGTTCGGCATAGTCAGCGAGTCTTTACAAGGCCATTTCTTCCTCTGAGAGGCTTGTAGTAGTGATTAAATATATCCCCAGAGCAAGGCATCAATTACTGGGATCACACGGGCCCGGCTGGCTGCCGCTGCGCTGGCGTCCGCGCACAAACCCGCCGCTGCAGCCAGGGAGTGGCGTTAAGAGCCAAGCCTGGCTGAGGAGCTCTGTGCTGGGGCCAGACATCAGCCTCTGGGGGCAAACTCTGGGAGAGGCTCCAGGGAGTGTGAGTGGGTGGTGGAGGGGTGTTAAGTGGGTACGAGTGTATGTACGCAATGTGTCGTGTGCACATATGAATTTAAGAAGCTCTAATTTTAACTTTATGGTAAGGTTTCATTTGTTCAGATTAATGTATTAGGTATCATGAATTACTAATGAACAGTACTTTTACCGCATGTATGTTACTTTCTATATTTACCAATACAAGCTTTAACATTTGAATTAATAAAAATCAACATTAATATATTATGAACAACCTGAAATACCAATGAGCCAAAATGTATAAATTGCAATATAAATAAATTAATACATTTAAAAATGAACATGAATCTAGATTAATAAATGCTGTAAAATTGTTCATTGTTTATGATACCCAATGTACACTGTAAAAAAAAAACAATGATTTTATTGAAGTTCTCCAGAGTATGTTTTACAGGAAAGTCAAAATTACTTCAACATTTCACATTTAATTCACTGTGTTACTTGCAGTTTCTTTGTAATTATTTGTGAAATTTACTAGCAATATCTTAGTGGAAATAGTCCCCACACCAAATTCTATTTCAGTGTATTAATTACTGTTAATTAATTCAATCTTACTGTAAAGTGTTACCAACTCTGTTTTTACTCTGTGTAAAGATTGGCAGAGAAACATTTGACAGACTTCTGACAGCAGTTTCCATGACTGACTGCAGCCATTAGGCCAAAAATCATCTGCACCTTTATCAGAAACCCATAACCATCTGCAGTCTCGCTCAGCAGGCCACAGATGTTCAGAACTCATATTCTCCAGTCTCATGCCCTGGTCTTTCTCATGACAAATATCTCTGATGTTATTGGATACTTTGTGAGCTCAATAGCTTTTTCTGCCACTGTCTTTGGTTCCCCTGGGAACGGAAATCCCTGTAACTTCAATGACGGTGGTCTCAGGTTGATGACCTCACCTCTGGAATGGCAGCTATGTTCTAAATGGAACTGTGGAACTTTTTCATTCAGTTTTTTCATACGCTTCATTAGCACTGCTGATTCCTGCCTTTATGCACCTGTCAGAGAGAGACTTCCACTACTGTTAAATGAGACAGAGCATGGGGTGGAAGAGAGAAGAGTGCAGGAAAATACAGGTAAAAACAGAAGTACACTTAGAAAACATTTTTTAACTAAACCTAAACTTACATTAGATTTCATTCAACAACAATTGTGTCTTGCTCCACAACACAAAGGTGACAGACAACATAACTCATAATATTTTATATTATGAGATAATGTAAGACCTCGCTTGTACGGAACGGTAATTCTTTTTTATTTGCACATTAAAAATGACAATAAATTAATGAGTAAAAAAATGATCTTTTGTAAGGTAAAAATGTTATATTTTTTACAATTATTATAATTACAGTCATGGTTAGGTAAAGGGGTTTGTCATCTCATATGAATTATTATGTCTTTAATGAGACCTGATTGGTGATTTATGACTTGTTTGTTTTGGACCCGATATACTCACGACAAAGTTCTCTTTCGTTCTTCGCCTAGGTGTAAAAAACAAGTTTGATATACAGTATGAGTGACCAGCGGTATACTGTGAGCGAATATCCCAACGGTGCTCACACTGCTGAGAGCGGCCTTTAAATTAATATTTAAATATGTGCTGCACACTTCGCTTTCAACAAACAAAAAAATCCAACAGCAACAAAATAAAACAGCAGTTAAGAAAACATCTGATCATAGTGATGTGGACGTGTTTGCACAAGCTCAGCAATTAGGCATTCCAGTAAGGTCATGTCACATTTATTTATATATCATTTTATACATATATTGCTTTTAAGCAAGCAGCTTTACTGTTTTAAACAAAAACAGTGTCAGTGTTTCTTTCAATTAGAATTACAACTTCAATTTCTACAATAAAGCGGCTCTCCAGCGTGTTAGTGTTTCTACTTGCAGACATCTGACCTCGACAGACTGAACAGAAGAAATAAACCGGAGAGGATTTCCATGTCAAAGAAGGCGGATCCTCAGAGCACACCTACATATTACGCAACATATTTCACAATCACCACGGACCAATGGTAAATCACCAGCCAGAGCAAACCTTTACGGAAAGTTCGCTTTGGCAAGCTGTTTCTAACTCCCGAAACGAACACCAACACTCTCAGAAAAAAATGTACAGTGGAGGTACAATATTGTTCCTTGGGGAACAAAATGTATAACTGTACCTTTAAAAAGGTACACAATTGGTCCGGCATTGTTTTCCTCTACTTAGAGGTAAAAAATATACCCTTAAGGGTACCACCCCAGTGACGGCCACTTGTACCTTAAAAGGTCAAATTTTGTACTCTTTTTTTGAGAGTGAATGGAACTTTGTTTGAAATAACATCACACCATTCATTCTTCAATTTTGCTTGAAGTACTGTATATCGGAGCCTTTAGTCATTATACTACACCACCCACAGAAAGACAACAAAGAGGAATATTAAAATGATTATACATCGGTTCCAACTATGACCAAGACATGTTAAAAAAGGCAATACAACTAATAAATAAATAATAATTAAAAAATTCAAGACAACAACCTAATGATCAGATTTCATAAAAAACATGGGACATGAAACAGTGTTTTTCACCAGTGTTGTAGTTACTGATGCAATTTTGAAAGGAGCTGGTCCATAAATTAATGTGGTAAGAAACTATCAAGGAAAAATTTTGGAGTTTAAGGAGTTTAATCCATGTCTGTATATTTCTCCTACTTCTGATGATTTTGCCTCGTCCTTCTAGTCTCGCTCTTTTTCTCTTCTCCCTCGCTTCAGTGAGCTCCAGGCGAGGGGAGGGCTGAGGGGCGTTTGGAAGCCCAGGCTGAGCTCTCTTACTGGGCTGTAATCCTGGCCAAATACCCCTGCCTCTTTTTTCTATCTGGAGGGGCTTCTTTTGTCTTGAGAGGAGTGAATGGGTCTATAGAGGCCGGCAGGAAACCAAGGATGTGTGTATGTGTGTGTCTCTGTCTGAGAGAGTTTTTTTGCCAGTAGTTTGTAACAGAAGAAATTTTTAGGGGTGATGTTAGTGGCTTTAATAAAACTAAACAACTGTCATATGGTTCCATGTAAAGACTTGGTGAGCGATGACACAAAGCACTTTGTCATCTTGAAATAACCCTCTGTCATACACACACACTCTCCCCCTTAATGTATCTGCCCACATACCCTCTCTGAATATGAATGTGTGTGTGTGTTATGTATCTGTACCTGTACAAGTGCATATATCTTTTTTATTGTGTAAGCTAACCATCTGTTGTTCATCCTGCATCCGTCCTCGAATGTACCCTCATGTCTCTCTTTCTCGGTCTGTGTGCTTGAGTAGTCTGACAGTGGAGGGGTGCTGTACTGGAATGTGGGCTGTGTGTATTGTTTGTAAAAATAAACCATCTGGACAAAGATATTCACTGAGAATTTATATTAAACAGCTGAGAAAGCACAGCTTCTGAACGTGGTGGGGACGGGTTGTGATGCAACAGACCACACCATGAGACAGTGTGTGAGAGAGAGAGAGAGACAGACTTTACGACTTCCGATTCATATATTCTGCTTATTTGCCAGCTTGAACCTCATCCATCATGTTTTCATATTTTAAAAATCATAAATCAGTTTAAATTTGACTCTTATTCAGCTATAATGAAATTCAAACAATTGTAAAACTACAATACCCTCCTGTTCACCAGTGATGTCACTGTACTGTACTACTCTTGGTTGAGGTTAGTCATGTTGCGCCAATCACACATCGATGACCTAACAGGGGAAGAAACCTTCCCACTTACACACACACACACACACACACACACACACACACACACACACACACACACACACACACACACACACACACACACACACACACACACACACACACACACACACACACACACACACACACACACACACACACACACACACACACACACACACACACACACACACACACACACACACACTCATCAACATGGTGGCTCACAGGCAAACTAAATAGCTACAGATGTGATTGGTCTGCATGTAGCGGCCATCTGGCCAAGTCAAATATTGCCTCTGCAGATTCTCACCCTTCTCTTGCTCTCTTTCTCTCTTGATACCTATCTGTCTCTCTCTGATGTATATTTGTCTTTGGCACTGCTTCATTGTCCATACTCACACAGAGGTGTCTGTCAATTTCAGAGCCACCTTAAAATGCAAGGCGGAGTGTTGCAGATGTGATTGATTGGTTCATGCTCTGGATGGTGTCACTTCCTGCCAGTATCTGTAAGTGTGTTTGACTAAGGTCCGATTAGATTTGGTTTTAACATCTGTTTTAGGCGGTCTGTGTGAAACGAAACAACGCTAAATACAGCTGTAAATGGCATCCAAAACGTTTTGATTTGTCCACTTCGACTACATTCAGAGGTTGTTGAAACCACATTTGGTGACATTGTACTTGAAGTTTTAACACAACCATCTTGATGTGTTCAAGACAACAGCAAAGGGCTACTTACTAACTAACAACTATGCAATATATACATGGTCTCCTACGCTGTTTACGTTGTAACCACAGTGCAGTGCTTCCAGGTTCTACATCAGAACGCCAACGGCAATTGGCCGACGCTGTTCACATGAGCACCACAACGCATGCGTGGGATGCTGATGCAAGAGCTGGCTAATACAAAGCCTCCGCTCTGACTTAGAACCAGAAAACGCTGCAGTGTGTTTACTACGTCAACACCGGACGCGAATTCGCGAATTACGCGAATAATTCGTGCAAAGTTGGACACTTGAACATTTTGAGTTTACTCGCTTCATTCGTGCGTGACATTCACTTCACAACAGACGCGAATTCGCGTCATGGGAGGGGCTTCTGCCAGCCGGCTCGTCTCGTTGAGAAATGGCTGACATGGGCTGTGTTTACACATCTTTTTTGTTAAAATTCTACTATTAATGTGACAAAACGTAGTTTCAAGACTTTTTCAGGCAATAATGTAGTTGTTTAAAGCTCAAATCTGTTGTTTATTTATAAAAAGAGTGCCTATTTGAACATTTTATCTGGCGTTTTCGGAGTTGTGAGCTCCAGTGGATCAGCGACGCTCCGCGCTCGTTAACCCCGGCAAGAGCAGCCTTTCCTCGGCTAGTCCTTCAGATATTTGCAGCTGGCTCTGATGTCTCTGTGGTGTCTCCAGCTATAATTCGTCTTGTGTATATGTAAGGGGGATCTTTGGTCTCATGGATCTATAATTTGTTCCCTGGAAAATCGTTTAGGCTGAGGGCAAAGTGAAGATTCATTCATTTTAAATTTTTAGGCTATTTAACTTTACGTTACCGTTGTAGCCTACTAGCAGTGACTTTGAATGTTTGACTGAATTGTTTTTTTTATTTCATGTATAGCTTATTACACCTTTTACTTATACTTTTGTATTATTGATCATACATAAACTTATTTTGTATGATCAATTATACTTACATTATACTTACTTTATAACTTACGCATTTAACAAAAAGACACTGGGTTGTGTTTCATGTCATTTAATGTTATCGCAGTGATAATCATATTGTCTGAACCAGATATTAATATACAGATTTTCTCCTCATTGTTGTCACTACAAGAGCAAGCTCCTGATAACGTGGCGCGAATATCCGCCAAAGTTCAGATTTTTCAACTCGGGCGATTCACGACATTTGTGCGAATCACGCATCAAACGCTCAATTCGCGCCGCGTCATTCGCGCCGCCTCATTCACGCGAATCGCACCGCAGAATGTCTATTCGCGTCTTTGCATTGACTTAACATGTAAATCATTCGCGTCCGTGTATGAACGCACCATTAGACAGAAGAGAAGAAATTCTTCAATAAAGTTGTTATTTTTGTTTGTATTCTCATCGCTTCATAACATTAAGGGTGAACCACTGGAGTCACATGGACTATTTTAACAATGTCTTTACTACCTTGCTGTGCCTTGAAAGTGGTCATTGTGTTGCTGTCTAAGGAGGGGTCAGAGAGCTCTCGGATTTCATCAAAAATATCTTTAATTATTCACCCTCATGTTGTTCCAAACCCTTAAGACCTTCGTTCATCTTTGGAACATACATTTTTAATGAATGAAAATCTTTTTCGGGTGAACTAACCCTTTAACAATGAAGCTATGATTTTTTAATTACTTAAAACAAAGCCCTTGTTGCTGAGAAATATAATGTTGCGATTCAGTAACAAAGCAATTTTATGATTAAAAGTCGCAAGGCAGCGACGTATGCGTGTGTGTGCACTTCAATGAAAACAGCACATTAATACAGTGCGGTGATTCAACTGACTTGGAACTACCTGTGCATTAAACGGTTTATACACATTCACACACACAGTCACAGGTGCGTGCATGCAGGCAGGCAGACAGACAGACGAAGACACATGAATAAAGTTCCAAACGTAGTTTATTCTCAAATGATCCAAAACGTTTAATCTCAAATGATCCAAAGACAGGGAATAGCACAACACACTTAAACATAACGGTGACCGGACAAGGAGTGCAGGAGAAGGAACAACTTAAGTAGTGAACACAAACGAGGATGATAATAGCACACAGCTGACACATATGAACTAATAATGACGGTAACCAAGGGAACAGATGAGTGTCAGGAATCTGACCAAAGAAACACGTGACAAATGAAAACAAACTGAAAGTCCATGAACTAAACTAAACATAATGGTGACACACACACATTAGACTAGAAGGTTTTTAATGTAATTTTTTTTTTTACATATTTTATCAACACGCATTAACACACCAACAACGCACACACAATGTGATGCATATACTCAGAAAATCAGAGATCCTTCCCTCAAGATCACAAGTGGTCTCACAAGACGATATGCAACCTGTTATTACCAGGTGCAAAAAAGGTCGAAAGCCGTTTGAAGGCAGAGTGAAGAAAACACAGAAGCAAATAATGTAAATAATGCACTTTTTCTCAGTACACTGTTAGTTTCTTCTAACCCCCTTTCTAAGAACAATAGCAACAAATATAGAAATGAACAAGGAGGACAGGCAGCAAAAAATAAAATAAAAAATACTATCTGACTTGCTGTTGTAACTCTCTACAATTCTATTATAACAATTATTGTGATATTATACGAAATTGAATAATAAATTAGAAACACAATAGATCCTACTAATTAAAAAAATATTACTACAAATATTATATCATAAATAATTATTTATAATATATAAATGAATGTCTATATTATATTAAACTAAATATATTTAAAGTTTTTTTTAAAGTCTTCAAAAGAATTTAGTGCAAAAAGATGGATAAAATGATTAAAAAAGGGAGAATAGTATTCATGAATATGTCAGAATTCTGCAATCCTAATGAAGCACATTACGTCATGGAAGAGCAACCCTCTCCTGTAATTATCCAGACACACACACATAACCATACACACATGTATACACACTGAGCCTGGGGGTGAGGTGCAGCTTGGGAAATGGGATAGGGGATGTGATTGTGAACAGCCTCTTGTTGATCCCCCAGATGTGTTGCATAGATTTAGGGTATGTTTACATGACAACGATGTAGTAAAAACGGAAACGTTTTTTCTTTGCATTTTTCGCATACAATCAACACCATTGTCAAAACAATTCCCGTTCACATGGATTCATGAAAATGACTAAAACGCTGTATTATTCATGCCAGGTCAGTAGTTGGCGATGTGACTTTGTAAAGGAAAAACTACGCGCCCTTATGAATTTGTGTGTTTGTAGTTTACTCAGAGACGATAACGTTATCGTTTTCAAAAACGTGTACTTTGAAACCTGTTTTCAAAAGTTTGCGTTTTCAGGCCCCCAAAACGCTGTTGTCGTGTAAATTAACAGCCAAAATGAGCCATAAAAAGTTTTACGTTTTTTAGTTGAAAATAGTGTCAAAGAGATGAATTTGGCGCCATCATTATTTTTTCTTTTGTAGTAATTTTCCGAGTCAATGTTCCGGTTTTGGAAACAAGTGATGTGTTGCGCAGATGCCTAAACCTATAAAATGATGTCTAATATAATCTGCTGAGGCTGAGCATAACGGAGCTAAATTGAGCTGTCATTGAGTCGCGAGATGTCTTTTTTATTATGCAGGATGTAGACAGATTGAGTCTGCGATGTTCTGAGCTGATCGGATCACAGGGGCCAATAATAGCAGTGGAATAACTCCGGTGACGCTCTTTAGGATGCACTTTTAATTGGTTAATAAATTCTGCCAATTATGGGACGGAATTCTCTCGGGTTGCAGAAGTCACCTTTGATAATCCGCTCACAGAGACATCAAACGATGCCGTGTCATAAGGACTAGACATGCACATGACAGAGAAGGAGAGATAGAGAAACTGTGTCAAAGTTCATACGTTCTTTTTATGCGAGTACGCTTGCATGATTCTGCGTTAACCAGCATTTGATGCGGGATTCGGTCTGTTCATATTTTAAAACGTATACGCGTGTGGGTCTCTGGAATACGGGATCATGTGAATTGTACACAGCCGCTCAATTGGATTAGCAGATTAGCCCATCTCACCTTTGCCCCCAACATGTTCTCAGCCACTCTAAAGCTCACCTGACTAACATTTGCCTCCGCACACACTCACAGGCTCAAACTTTAATAACACACACACTTGTAAATGTAATCATAGTTCCTTGACATGCCCTTTACCTGTGGTAAAGAGAGAGGCTCTCTGCTTTATCCAGCGTGCAGTCGAGACAGGTTTAAATTGGATCAGCATAAGTGGCAAGGAAGAGCTTAACCATAATGAATAACAATGTCTGATACACAACTCGTCCACTGTGGAAAACATCTATATAAACAGATCCAGATTTACGAATTTGCAATGTAAGTGGGCCACTAAACGTGGTTAACATTTTGCGAATTACAAATGAATAAAGGACTGTAATCCTAATCATTGAAGATCTGGATGGCTAATGCAAAAATTGCAGTTTCGGTTCCATGCAGGGATGACCCAGGAACAGGACAGTTACTGAAAACACAATCCTGCTTTATCCCCATTGTGTCCTGGAGCCAAACATCCAACCCAAATTTGCTCCAGGGGGTCTGGCCATTCAATTTGTACTCATCAGGTTAGATGAAAAGCATCTGGAAAGTAACAAGTCGTTTACGCATGAGAGCGTGTTACAGGATACGTTATGGGAATGCACTTTGATATTTAGTATAACTTTGCATATTTTCCTATGATGGATGGATGATTTATAGCTGAGTCACCAAATCACAGTTGAGAAGCTTGTGTTTCTTGAAACTCACAATGTGTGAACAAGTGCTCATAATGTGTGTGCACATTTTCTCCAGTTCATTGGATCGGGGCTTTTTACTTGTTTTTACTCACACTCACACCTTTTTTACGCCTCAAAGTGACCCTAACAACAAGCGCATTTTACGCACACGCATCCTTTTCTCGCTATTAGCCCGGTGCATGTCTCATGTGAGTGCGTTGGCCGGTGGCGGTCTCTTACAGGAGCTAAAGACATGCTGCTTCTATTGGCAAAAAGCCTTTGAACAAAATGACTTCCTGTAAATACCACGGCTGTAATTAAGTGCGAGCAAACAGAGAGCAGGTCCCACAATTTGTACCACAGCAAATCATATTTCCTCGGCGGAGATAAAGACATAACCAATGATTTAATACTAGGAATGTCATAATTATTTTCCTCGTCTTTTCTGCACTGCGGAGGGATCGGGTTGCTGTTAATGGGCGTTGGGCTGAAAGCTCTAATTAGGTTTTGTTGTCGACTGTCACTGACGGAGAAAGAAAAGAAAAGGTGGCAGAGTAAATAAAGTTCCCAGCGCAGCGGCCAAGGCTGTAATTTGAGCTCAGGCTCCTGTACAAGGGTTAGTACGAATCACAAACCTCCTCTCGGCAAACACAGAGCGAGTAATTGTGAGGTGTCGACCCACACCTTGTGTTACTGGGAGAGCGTGTGTGTGTGTCTGTGTGTTTTTTTTTGGGGAGGTTGTGAGATCGGGGGTGTATGATTAGTGGGGTATCCTCTCTATATGACAGCGGAGGAGTGTGAGAAAACACACATACACACACACACACACAAAGATTACAATGTGAGCTGATTTAATGGGAGATGTTCCAATGAGAATAGTAGATAATTTACTAGCTCATATTTAGATGGAGGGAAAAAAAATCTCAGCAGACGGTGGAGCTGGAACATCAAAGCTCATTATGGTACATCTGAACACACACACACAGGTGCAGGGGTACAAGACATAGAATACAAAAACACATAACACTATAATGAAGAACTGGAATAATTCCCAATGGCGAACGGTCATTTAGGATAAATTCAGGATTTATTTGGTTGAACTTTGGAAAAACAATCACTTATAGTTGAATTGCAAAATATGATGTTCTTAAAGTAATAAAAGTGTGAATGTGGAGCATTTTACCACAACTAAACCACCCTAAGATATTTTGCTGGTTTATGATGGTTTAGGCCAGTTTTAGCTTCTCTTCTTTGTTAGCTGGTTTCCAGCCAACCGACCTGTAAGACCAGGGAACCAAGCTAAAACCAGATTTATGTGTTTGTCAGCCTGCTGTCTCATATATAAAGTACACTATCGTTTAAAAGTTATGCAAATTTTTTTTTTGAAAGTCCCTTATGCTACCCAAGGCTGCATTTAGTTGATCAAAAATACACAAAAACTTTGGGGAAAGTGTTGGGTGTAATGAATTACTGTAATTCAATTACTTTTCCCTTGAAAAAGTCAAGTAAGGTATTACTCTTATTTTTTCTGTTCTTGCATTATAGACTATAGAACAATTCTATATGAAATAAGATTTCACATCAAATTTTAACATCTGATGAAAGAGCAGTTTCATGTCTATCCTTATATTGTTCAACTGGACGAGATTGATATGGGACTTATAAAGTAATTAGTAATAAATAACGCAATACTTTTTAGAGAACATAATTAGTAGGCCTACAGTAATTGAATTACACTGTTGAACACTGACCCCAAACCTTGAAACGGTATAGCTGAAAGGAAAATATATTGCAAAAAATACAATAAACAGATGGTGTTAGTGTCTTTCAGTAGCGTAGGCGAACCGTGGGTCTGCTGGGATCCATCTGCTCCTCAACACCTTGCATGTCCATTAGAGATGACCTGTGTGATATCTTTATTCAGACTCCAGTGAGAAGTGTTGAGTGTTAAAGTGACTTAATACAGAGGTACAGTATTAGCTGAGCTCAGGTTAGCGGTAAGCAGTGTGTCCGGGTTTCCCCAGGTGTGCAGCAGGAGCTGGCCTGTGTCCAGTGAGAAGCACTTCACACTCATTAGGGAAAGAGGAGAAACATCCTGCCCCCTGGCACCTAGCAACAGACACACGACAACACAATACCCTGTTTGTCCCGACTACTGAAGGCAACCTCTTGACAAAAACTCCCCCATTCAGAACAAAACAACTGCATGCAAACATACCTACATAATTAGATGGGTTGTCCAAAGATGCGCTTACACCAATGTGATCAAACAAAGCATATTGAAATTATGTATTTACATGTATTATTGTATTTTATGTATATTTCTGTACATACATGTATACAATATCCAAGTAGTTTTCACTATCAATTGCAGGGTATTATGAGAATTTAGATATAGATTATTTCTATAAGATTTTTTGGAGTTCATGTGGTTAAAATGTACCACTACTTCAGAACTAATTCCATTTAAGTATGTAATTAATCACATATATTAAAGTACACGGCAAAGCACAAAATATTCCTGCTATATTTGCGTTTTGTTTCTTTGTTTGTGCGTGCATGTGTGTGTGTGTGTGTGTGTGTGTGTGTGTGTGTGTGCTGTACTGCTGGGCGGCTTGCTCTCTCTGGGATGTCAACTTGTGATACATGATGACCAGAGCAAACAGGAAGGATGTGAAGCAGCTCTCAGCGTCCCACACAAAAGAACCTCAACTTAATGAAGCCTGCAGCAGCCGCTCACAGGATCAAAGAGAGAGAGAGAGAGAGAGAGAGAGAGAGAGAGAGAGAGAGAGAGAGAGAGAGAGAGAGAGAGAGAGAGAGAGAGAGAGAGAGAGAGAGAGAGAGAAGGAAATAGGAATGTGAGAGGGTTAATTACTTTGAAAGGCTCAGGCCACACACTGGACCCATCACCTGAAGAAAGACAGAGAATAAGTGTGTGTATGCGTGTGTGCGCACAAGAGGAAAGAATGTTTTTCAGAGAGAAGCTGCAGAAATGTAATTGAATACTCAAGTAAATGAAAGAGAATGAAGAATGAATTTTAGGGTGAATGAGGGCAGAGAAAGCAGAAATAGAGAGACAGAGAGAAAGAAAGGGAAAGAAAAAGAGAAAATTAGAGAGAGAGCTAAACAGAATAATAGTCACTTTTCATCATTCCTGGTTCACGTGACATTGCCACCAAAATATTTACATGTTTAAAGACTAAAATCAGTACAAATGCTACAGTCTTCATTCTCATGTTTTCTTGTTTTAGTTGAATCTCACTGATAAATTTTTTTTTCATATTAATCAGTTTATCACTGCAGTAATTTATTGTTTTAAATGGATATTCACTGAAAAAAGAACATCAATTAGTCACCCTGATGCCGTAATTAAAAAAAAAAATATATATATATTTGCATATTAATGAAAAATATTTTAAACCACATATATATCCTATTGTGTTTATTTTTTACATTTAGTTT